>NC_058412.1:91783988-91948048 GCF_002201575.2 Neomonachus schauinslandi | reverse complement strand
TTCTTCTTCTTCTTCTTCTTCTTCTTCTTCTTCTTCTTCTTCTTCTTGTCTCTTCTTCTTTTTCATCAGGGGCTAGAAGGTGCTGGACTAAAAGCTAGGAAGGGCTGGAGGGGATGGGCTAAGAGTAATACTGAAAGCTATTTTTCATTCCCTGCCCCCTTTTCTGAGTATTTTCAAGCAGAAACATTGAAAAAGTAGTGATGGAACATTTGTACACCCTCTACCTTGATTCAACAATTGTTAACATTTTGCCACATATGCTTTATCACTTTATGTAAAGGCATTTTTTTGCATTAAACTATTTGGCATTAAGGTTGTAGACATCATGACACTTCCCCCTGAGTATTTAGTACGTGTCTCCTAAGAACACACATTCTTTTTTTTTTTAAAGATTTTATTTATTTATTTTTATTTATTTTTATTTATTTATTTATTTATTTATATTTATTTATTTATTTATTTATTTATTTATTTATTTATTTATGAGAGAGAGAGAGAGACAACACAAGCAAGGGGGGAGAGGCAGAGGGAGAGGGAGAAGCAGACTCCCCACTGAGCAGGGAGCCTGATGTGGGGCTTGATCCCAGGACCCTGAGATTATGACCTGAGCTGAAGGCAGAGCTTAACCAACTGGGCCACCCAGGCACCCTAAGAACACACATTTTTTCCACATAATTACAACACCATTGCCAAGCTTTAGAAAATCAGCAATAGTTCTATAACTTATCTGATATTCATTCCATACTCAAATTTTTCAAATTTTACCCAAAACAAAATGTACCTTTATAGCTAATCAATTTTGCCCCAACCCAGGACCTACTCAAGGTTTACATGCTGCTTACTGCATTTGATTTTTTATTTTTAGATTTTTAAAAAATGTCCTTATGCTTTTAATTTACAATAGTCCTTGTTGTTTTCCTTCCTTCCTTCCCTCCTTTCTGCCATCAACTTTCTTCTTCTTCTTTTTTTTTTCTTCTTTCTGCCATCAACTTTTAAAGAACCCAGGCTGTTTGTAGAATACGGCCCCCATTCTGGATTGGCCAGACTGTTTTCTCCTGGTGTCATTTCCCTTGCTCCCCACACAGCCATAAACTGGATGCTAGATCCGAGTCTGGATTGGGAACATCACATATGTGGCATGTCACATTCCATCTCATTAGGAAGCTAATCCCTCTATTAGTGAGGCTAAATTTGATCACTTGGTTAAGGTGATGATCTTCAGATTGTCCCATATGAATTAGTAAATGATTAGTAATTAATCTGAGCAACAAGAGATACTTTGGTATTTTTTCAGTATTCTTTGTCACTGTGTAAATATTCCCCATATTACCCAATAATTTCCATCCATTGGGTTTTAGAATCCATTGCTTGAATTCCATTGCTCTTCCTATGTGTACTTGCTGGCATTTTTCTGTAGAGATGAGCTTCCTTTCCCTCGGTCCCCATCATGGACTTGTGGAATTAAAAACTTTAATATGCTACAATCAATTAATTCCATTCTTTTGATGCTTGAGTTATCCAAATTGTCCATAGCAAGCAGTGTACTAGAAAGTGCTGAGGGAAAAGTCAGACATAGAAAATTATGAGGAACTGAAAGGAGCCCATGAACCTGCAGAATTTGTGGTTCTCAGTAACCCAAGTTATCATGGAAGACTTCTGTATATATTTCTGACCAACAACGAATGGCTCATCACCAACTACAAAAAAAAAAAACTCATATTCCACAGTTTCAGGAAGTTCAAATGCGTTTATGGATTAAAACCAATCAAAATACTCAACATAACTCAAGTATTACAGCATTAAAACAAGACAAAAGAGACTGATTTTAAGGAATTGGTTCATGTGACTATAGAGACTGACAAATCCAGAATGTGCAGGGCGAATTGACAAGCTGGAGACCCAGGGAAGAGCTGATGTTGCATTTCAAGTCTGCAGATCATCAGGTTGGATAATTCCTTCTTTTGTTTTTTTAACATTTATTTATTTATTTATTTTGGAGTGAGAGAGAGAGAGTGTGTGTGCATTGGGGAGGGGCAGAGGGAGAGGGAGTGAGAGAAGCTCAAGCAGACTCCCCGCTGGGCGTGGAATGGGATGTGGGGCTCGATCTCACAACCCTGAGATCATGACCTGAACTGAAACTGAGTCAGATGCCCAACTGACTAAGCCACGCAGGTGCTTCTGGAGAATTCCTTCTTGTGCTGGGGAGGGATACAAATCTTTTGTTCTATTCATGCCTTCAACTGATTGGATGAGGCTCACCCACATTATGGAGGGTAATCTGCTGTACTCAAAGTCCACTGATTTAGATATTGAATTTCATTCAAAAACACCATCACAGAAATAATATTTGACTACATATCTGGGCACTGTGACCCAGCCAAACTGACACACAAAATTAACCATAACACCCCCCTAATTAACCAATGTTGACAGTTCTGCCCCAGGATCCCTGAGTGTTTGTGGAAAGTCTTGAGCTAAGTTTCTTAGCAGCTACAGCCACACAATGCCACACAATGCTGTGTCCTCTGCCCCAAATCTTGTCCTTCCTGGTTTCTAGCATTGGTCTGGACCACTCCCTGGTCATTCCTAGTAAATATTCTTTTTTATAACTAAGACTTCTGAATCAGACATTGGATATACTTCCTATAAGATAAATACATGTGGCCAACATAATGCCATTTGCAGCCCATAAAGATATCCAGTTGTTTGTAGATGAGAGGAAAATCAAGGAACTTGTTTTGGGTTTTGAGGGTAAAATGAGCCCTGTTGAGGCTGAATGCACAAGATCCCTAAGTCTTTAATCCTCCTAGAGTAAACCTAGGCTTGCCGTGTACTTTGACATAGTGCAATATTGCTCATCTTGGTCTCTGATTCTCTGAAATGAATTAAGAGGCCTGCTGATATTTTTAGGGCCAGGATTGCCTTCTTTCCAAATAGGGATATTGGATTCCAAGAACCACCAAATTTAGGGTAAGCATTGCTTAACACTGAGCTAATTCTTAGAAGAGAATGAGAGGAACTATAAAAGGCAAATCAACTACTGCTTTGGGCCACTTGAAGTAGTTACCATTTAACTTCTAGCCAGTATGGGGATTGTATCTTAATAGTACATTTTTTATTGAACACTTGCTATGTCCCTGGCATTCTGCTAACATCCTTTATATGTATAATTTCATTTAATTCCCACAATAACCTCATACATTAGGGAACGGCAATTATTACCTTTATTTTAAAGATAAGGAACCTGATATTTAAGGAGTTTACACATAGATTTTGGAGTCAGAGTGCATGGACATAAATTTCTCCTCTTCCTTGTGACCGGGGGCAAATTACTTAACTTCTTTGTGCCTCTTTCCCCCCCGGAGTAAAATGGAGATCATGAGAGAAAATTATTCTTAGTCTGCTGTGAGAATGGGATGAGACAGTGTACATGAAGCACAGAGTCTGCAGGTGCCTGAGTGTGTCAGGCACTCTCTAACTTCTCACTTCAATTACCATCATTATTATGAGCTCTAGTTATAGAAACAATGGGATTCCTAGGTCTATCTGACCCCAGAAGCCGTGCTCTTGACCATCACACATATCATGGCACATGACTTTGTCACTGAATGATAACTGGAGAAATTCTGGAGGGTGTTTCCTTACCCAGAAGGTTTTTCTCCTCTGTTCCCTTCTCTCTTAAAATTTTTCCCCTTGTAATATTTTCTTTCTCTTTGATTCATGGTCCATTCTCTTGGTGGCAATGAGGGACACTGTCTTGGCTGCTGGCATTCAGGACTAAATAAACAACAGATTCATAGATTGTTTTATTGCTTTCCAGAAACAGGATGCAACAGAAGACTGGCAGTTTGAGGTGGAAGATCGTGTCACTTTCAGGTAACACTGGTTTAGAGGAGTATTGTATTTTAAGGATAAAGGAGGCCTGATTCTTTGGTTCCTGGTTGGGGGGTGTATCTCCATGGTGTATTTCTCTTATGGACAGGAAGTCACTAGACAGTAATAGGACTGGATTGAATCAAATCCTGTGGTTAAGGGGGGCCAGGCTCAAGGTTGCTTAGAGGGTGGGGATGTTTAGCTTTTATCACAGTGGGTTCTCTGTAGAGTTTTTTTTTTTTTTTAAATCATCATCAATGCTTTGTCTTACTTCTTTGTCCTGTATCTCTCCTGGGGGTTATGAGGTCCCTACTAAGGAAGGAAATGCCAAGGGAGGGCATATTGCTTGGGCTTGCACAACCTGGAGAAGAAACATTTGGCTTAGATTTTCCTAGAAAGCATCTGGCCCCACTGCAATACTGGAAATAAAACACTTAGAACAAGACATGGGGAGTGAGTGAATTGACATTTCCTCTAATTATTCTGGATTCACGGTCACCAACTCCCTGACATGTTCACTTGTTAGGAAGAAAAGAATGAAGATAGGAAATTATACTGGGTTATACTTTCCCCATCCTGAGCACTTTCCATAGGTGATGGGTAATCCATCGGTTGAATTAGGAGGTTGCTTTTGAGCCCTCTAGGGTTTTCTTAGAGAAGTTAATATTTATCTGACTCTGGTGAGTTTAGCTCTTCGGGAGATCTTTTGGGGAAAAAAGGTATCATGGCTGATATCACAATAAAGTCAGTGATAAGGTCTGGACAATTACAGCAGTGAAGGAAGAACAAATTACATTCAGGCCCAATCACAAAATTGTCATCTAGATTATGGTTGTCAAATTTTAACCGATGCTGATGTTGCTGTTGGGGAAAGAAACAACTCATCATAAATCTCGTGATTCTTTGACAGTTTTCAATTTCAATGGGAAGCATCATGGAAGTGAATTTGATAAAGGACTTGGCAATGAGGAAAAAGTTTCCTTTTTTCTCTTGTCAGTTTAAAGATCATCTGAGAATTTATGAATCTTGTTGGGCTTAAGATTTAAAATTGTTTGCATATGAACTTTTTATATTGTGAGGATTTCCCTTCAGAGGAAATGGCATTTTCCATTTATCCCAGGCATTCCATTCTGCATAGAGGAAATAGAATGACTCTTGTCTTGTTTCTTCTAAAATTATTCTGTTGATTAACCAACCAACCAATCAATCCATCAATTAACAAGCTCATTGGTTTTACTTAGATTTTGTATGTCTTAGTTTGCTAGGGCTACAGTAACAAATATCCCAAACTACGTGGCTTAAATGATAGAAATTTATTGTCTCACAGTTCTGGAGAGAAGTCTAAGATTAAGATGTCAGCAGGGATGGCTCCCTCTGAGGGTGGTGAGGGAAGGTTCTGCTCCACGTCTTTCCCCTTGGCTTGCAGATGGCCTCCTTCTTCTGGTATCGCTTCACATTGTGTTTTCTCTGCCCATGTCTGTCCATGTTCCCAAATTTCCCCTTTTTATAAGAAAACCAGTCATGGAATTAGGGCTTACCCTTGTGACCTCATTTTAAATTGATTATTTCTGTAAATAACCCATCTCTAGAGAAGGCCATATTCAGAAGGTACTGTGGGTTTGGATTCCAATATACCCTTTCTAAGAGGACACGGTTCAACCTGTAATACTTGGAATGAGTTTAGGGCAGGCATGATGAAGATCATGGAGGATCCAAAGCCCCAAGCCATACCCTGTAATGCCAAAGTTTAGTCCGTGTCAAGCGCCTGCCTCTGAGTATAATGGCTTTGGAGTTGGGTGTGCAGTTGATGGTGGGCATCTGGCATTTGAAGTATATGACTTTTATTTATTTATTTTTTTTTTTGAAGATTTTATTTATTTGACAGAGAGACACAGCGAGAGAGGGAACACAAGCAGGGGGAGTGGGAGAGGGAGAAGCAGACTCCCCGCCGAGCAGGAAGCCTGATGCGGGGCTCGATCCCAGGACCCTGGGATCATGACCTGAGCCGAAGGCAGACGCTTAACGACTGAGCCACCCAGGCGCCCCAGTATATGACTTTTAAAAGGATGAAAATAATAATTTGGAATGGCATTCTCATTAGGAGAGTGGGCATGTATATATTAGATAGCTTAGGAAAAACAAGCAAGTTACCTAAGACTATTCTTTCTGCTGATGAAGCGACTATGAACTTTGTATATTTGAGCTCTGTCTACTATCGCTCTGTCACATCTTTATTCTCCACCCCTATTTTTTTAATATCATAGCATCTAACTCTGATAGACATCTAATTCTCACTGAATTAATGGGAGATTTTAGGCATTTCTAATAACTGTCAGTGAATATTAGGATGTAATTATAATGCCTTGATTACCCATGGCATTATAGGAGCTCACAGCATACCAAGCACGGCCTCATTACTATAATCCTCTTACCATCACTTGGACTTGAGTTGCAAGTGTCACTACTTGCTTCTTAGGGGATGGAGACCCAAGGAACCAAAGAGGAAGTTGTGTTGTCTAACACCACAAAGGGCAGAACTGTCCTTTTGTCACATCCTTTATTCTGAAGAGTTCTGTATTTAGCCAGATTGTCCTCCAAAGCAGTCTCTACACTCCATTTTAGCATCCCCAATTGCTGTTTGTGTATGCTGGCTGGTGTCTGGGGCAGGAGCAGTTCTGGATGGATTGAGAAGAAAGACGACAAGATTTCTATTATAAAGCACTGTTTATTATTGGATCAATATGATCGATGTCCACCTGTCAGATCTGTAACATTATCTGGGAACCAGCAGATGGAGCTGTTACAGATAGCATTCAGGGGTTTGTTTATTCTCCCCAGCACGTGTTTCCATCCTGGGGGAAATACCACTTCATTGTTAGAGCAGTGGAGTTGTTTGTAGCCAGATGTTGAACACACCTTTTCTCTTGGCCCAAGTCTGCAAAACTGGAAGTTCATTTAGGTGGAGGGCCAAGGTTTTCATGTGGAAAAACTATGATGACGGTCTTGTACTACCTCCCAGAGGCCTCTTCATGGCAGAAACGGATGCTTGCTATGCATGAAGAGAGAGTTAGATATACTGCTTTCTGAAAACCCCACACTTAGAGTCACAGAAGTGTTTACATATGGCGACTAGAGGGGAAAAGAGAGACTGTGGTTGGTGATGACTTGTTTCGTAAGCACAGCATCAATATTGATAGACTCCAAAAGGGATGCATATGCAGATCATCCCTTGGGATTTGCAGGGACCATTTGTCCAGGAGAACATCCAGTACTATTCATTCCAGCCGGATGTGACAGATGCTTCTTACTTGTGTTATGGAGGGTGGAGGGGGCTCACTCTTCCCACCTTAGGCTTTGGAGGATACTCAGAAAGCTTACAATTTATCCATATTCCCTGTAATATGGTGTTTCTTTCCTGAGGGAGCAATGGAAATAGCAGTTTTCAAGTATTCTATAAAAGACCACCAGCAGGGAGAGGGGGGCTCTCCACCTCTGATATGGTCAGACATAAGGAAAGGAAACTCGTTTTGGGCAGCATGTCACGTGGAGGTGACAAGATGTTCCAACAATGAATGCTGATAAATATTGAAATGTGTTCCTATGGCTTTTTCCTCCAGGGTGGGTAATAAATACTGATTCAGAAAATGATGTCTGAAGAATCTTGGATGGCATAAGTGTGAGACAAGGCGAAAAAGGAAAGCTGTGTGGTGCTTTATCAATGATGAATCTTTAAAATCTACTTACTGTTTTTCATGAGTGAAGATGATGGGAAGTTCACCAATATCCCCTACTTTTGGAGATGCTCAGGGTTTTTGTTTTTTTTTTTTCAAAAGTTTTTGGGGGACCCAAACTGTAAATTATTAGTGGAGTTGGAACCATATATTCATTTATTCCCTTCTAGCCTACATCACTGCAATTTTAAATTATAATAAATGCTTGAGGAATGAGGTTTTTATGGTTATAACACTTAAAACTTAATTTAGAACTAATGTGATTTTTTTGGTTTCATTCTGTAGTTGGAAGTATTTCTAGAATGTATTTGTCTAAATTCTGCCAAAGTGGTCAAAGTGTACTAAAGGTAATGGAGCATTTTAAGAAGTGTTCTAGGGTTTGTAAAGGTCTGGAGTTGTCCTGTTGTAGGAAACAATAGTGTGTGGGGGTGGTCAGATGGTGCTCTAGCACTAGAGGGCAGCGTGGGTTCCAACTGGAGTGGGGAGTAGATTTCTCAACCCTGCTCTGAACAACTACATCCCTTTGATGGTGGCATGTGGAGAACTGGCTGGGGTTCTGATTAGTCCAATTCCAGTCAATTAATGTTCTGCTGGAGCCAGGACTATCACTTAGGATATCATTTTCCAAATGGTCTTAGAAGGAAAATGCCTTTGTCAATTTGGAGTTTTTTAGATTATAAAATTTATTATAACATTTTCTCCAACAGATGGAAGTAAAGTGCTTTGAAGGAGGATGGCTTTTCTAATTTGTGTGAAACTCCATGTGGGTAGCACTGGGGCTATATTTACACGTACAATGTACATATATTCCTATGTGTTATATCTATATACTAGGCATGTATTATACCATACTATATGTATTGCTCTGTCTGCCTTTTTCCATTTGCCAGTATTCCCTGGAGATCTTTGCGTGTCTTTCCTTCATTCTTCTTCATGGCTACATAACATTCTACCATATCAACAAATCACAATTGATTTAATGTATCTCCAAGTGATGGACATTGAGTTGTTTCCGCATTTCACTGTGTTAAGTTTTTTGGTGTGTACCAAAAAAAAAAAAAGAAAAATAAAAAAGAAAAAAAAGCCTTGAATGTACCAATCTTCAACCTAATAGGAGAGTACTTATTTAGAATAGTTTCCTAGAAGAAGAATTTCTGAGTTAAAAGGCTTCCTTTAACATCTTTAAACATGGTGCCAATCTAAGGCATTTGTTTAAGTCTTCATCCACCTGCTAGTCAGCGAGGTAGCTCCAGGAGAAAGTGGATCTTAAAAGAGGTGGATAGTTAGATCTTCAACTGTCCCAAACATCTCTAAGTAACATTTGAAAAGAATTGTCTTTCCCTCCTTCCCATGACAATGGCAGGCACACTTTCCCTGTCTTTGTTGCCTAGACCAGCATTTATCAACCACAGACAGTGGGTTGGGGCATCTGCAGGAGAGGAAGAAGGTGCTAACCACTATCCACACCTCCTGGCAATTGTCCCGTGACAGCCAACCCTACCGTATTTTTGCTGGTTAGATAAAAGATGGCAAGGACTTTCACTGCCCTTCCAAAGTAGTTTCTTAAGTTCTCCCCAAAAGAAGAGGATCTCAGGATGGTGGTGGTGGCTGAGATTCCATCAGGCTTATGGTTAGGTGATGACGAGTTCTCCAGTTGTGGAGAATCATCTGGACCAAGGGAACACGGGATGGATGTGACACTGGGGGAGGGAGAAAAGGGACCTGAGAAGATGGGCCAGACTCATATATGAGATGCTGGGAACAGTGAAGAACCCAAGGGAGAGGTATTTATTTGAAAGCAGGGGGCTTAGAAAATGATACTGTGGGAAGAATCCGATTGGATTGGCTTGTCAGCTGGGTGCGGATGTTGTTTGTGGTGTGCGGTGCAGCGTGCATATGCTATGTGTGTGGCTGTGCACACATGCATTTTCCTAGAGGATTATTTTAATGTAACATTTGTAAGTAAGTTTGGATTCTCAAAACATAGCAATGCCCAAACAGAGAAGAAAAAGTGCCTGAATGCCAGCTCTGATAGGAGTGCCAGCCGTCTTTGCCAGCAGTCAGCTTTCCAAAACCCAAAGATATGTATAAATGGGACTTGTCGCCAGCTATGCAACAAAATAGTTAAGGGGGCCCCTATTTCCCCTGATGTTAAAATGTTAGTAACATTATTTTTTTAATATGAAAAATACAGATATATCATGGAATAGAGGGAAAAATTTGTGTGAATTTTTATGATGAAACATAAGCTGTTTGGGAAAGTGTCAAACCTGCTCCTGGTTGTTTCAAACTGCAAGAACCAAAGAAACTAAAAATTTAATTTTCACATACTTTATACTCTTGATTTTCATCTTTTTTCCATCTGGAAAGTTAGGTGGGGGTACCTAGATTACCTTTTAAAAAAAACTACATAATCATTGAAATGCCTATCTTTGCCATTTTCAAATGAGGATCCATGCCTGTTTTATGGAATTCATTCTTTCTCACTGCATGATGTCTGCTGGCTCACACATGTTTCTTTAAAGAAAACCGGGAGAAGACCAGCCAGCCTGAGAACGCTGGAGACCTGTTGGCTCTTGAATTGTTTCTAAAGTTAGCCAGATGTTCGCTCTTGTTCCTGCTTGTCATGAAGGTGGGGATCTCTATGAAGAGCAACAACACCTAAAGGAAGGGGTTCTCTGAATGAGTCTCTGACTTCTCTGGGAAGTAGCTCCTTTTACCAGGAGTAAACGGCCCTTGGCTAGGTCTAAACTCACTCGGACTAAGTTATTTCAGGTGAAAATGGTGTGTTTGTTCCAGGCATAAACAAAGATAGGTGATTCGCCATGTTCCAAAATGGCTCATCATGCCACATGACTACCTGGCACAACATTCTAATGTCAAGCCCCTCAGAAACCAAATAGAAGCCGAGACACCAAGCTCCCCACCCACCCCCACCCCATCTTCCTCAGTGAGCTGAGCAGAACCACAAAATACACACACCTGGGTGGGACAGATGGTGCTCTGGTACTATTGTTATTTTACGGTCCAGCTGAATGGCAAACTGAACTGTCAGGGACAGCGTGTGGACTGCTGCAGTTAAACAAGAGATTGTGTCTCCCAACAAAAGACTCTACCATCTTGGTAAAGTCAAGTGTGGCTCCTCTTCAGAGGAAGAAGGAACTTCAGAGGAATCGAGGACAGCTGAGATTTGTCAGAAACCACGATTTACATAATGACCCTTAATGGCTGACTTAAGGGCAGCACCTGCAGCGTGGGGGACTGTTCCAGCTGCCTGTTAGGACCTTCCTGGAGGACTGCACCGTGGGCCCAGGTCTTGGGTTTCTGTTGCTTACAGCGGCCATCTGCACCATGTGAAGACCATATATTTTAAAATTTATTTCCAAACTATGACTACTCTGCAAAATTGTCTGGTTGAAACAGGTCTGACTGACAAGCACGCAGCCCGTGCATGAGAGCTTGGGAAGCAAGCTGACGAGAAGCTCCTGGCGGGTTGTATTAATTCTTAACATGCAAAGACAGCCACGTGTTGGAAGCTAATACTCCAGCAAGTCTGAAATCTATTATTATTTCAGAGTATTAGCATTGTTTGGTGTAGAATAACTTAACCGTAATGACACATTGAGAAATCAATATGACACGAGAACTGGTGTGCATTTTCTTAAAGATGAACTGGCTGATGGTTTTAGCAATGTTTTAACAGAAGGAATAAGCAAATTTCCAAAGTAAATGAGTCAGAAACTGATAAGCAAGTAATACATTTGTAGTACATAAATGATTTTGGTTTAGCTTGTGATTATCACCATATTGTTCTAGAAAAATATATTATGGTCTTTTAGTTTGTGTTCAGATTATTCCACATGTCCTAGAGTTGCACACATTTGATATACTTCAGGGATCTGTCACTCGTCAGCAAGAAACTCAAATTTTCTTTTCTTCTTTTTTTTTTTAAAGTTTTTTATTTATTTATTTGACAGAGAGACACAGCAAGAGAAGGAACACAAGGAGGGGGAGTGGGAGAGGGAGAGGGAGAAGCAGGCTCCGGCTGATCGGAGAGCCCCATATGGGGTTCGATCCCAGGACCATGGGATCATGACCTGAGCCGAAGGCAGATGCTTAATGACTGAACCACCCAGGCGCCCCTCAAATTTTCTTTTCCTAAAGGACACTCAATTTAGTATTGTTTGACAAGATGGTATGAAAAGTCGAAGATGGAGAGAAAAAAATTGGATCGTAATGTTAGTGACTGACAAAGAAAATAATATCCTTCCCTAAAATTCCCTACTCTTCTCTCAAAGTGAAATAGCGCCTTTTTTTTTGCTGCTGATTATAAGCAAATTAAATGCTTGTTGAAAGCAATTCAAATAATGCAAAAGCACAAAGTAAAAGGTGAAGGCACCCCTGTAATCCTACCCCATAGAGATTACAACCATTGACAGTGTGATAGATATTTTTCTCAGCTTTTAAATGCATAGATATAAGGAAATACGTATAACTAAAACAAATGGGGTTATTCTGTTTCCACTGCTCTGTATGCCGCTTTTATATTTGACTAGACCTCTAGGATCTTTTCATCAGTAAATACAGATCTGTCATTAAAAGAGATGTTCCATCTCTTGTTCCACTGGCACCCTGCTGACAGATATTTTAGTTGGTTCCAATTTTCCACTTTTATAACCAACATTGCAGCCATTGTTTTGCACATACAGTAGTGTGTATTTTTTAATTCCATTCTTAGGGTAAATTACCACAGGTGCTGTTTCTTTTTTTTTTTTTTATTAATTTAAACAAAATACTTAGGTTTTAGGAGATAAGCCACTGGGGATAAACCACAGTGAAACTTAATTCCTGGCTGATTTTCCCTTGTCACCAGAGGTTGTGGTAGGTAGAATTCTGAGGAGACCACCCAAATTCCAGCTGCCCTGATGTATACCTCTGGATGATCCCTCCCCCTGAGTATGGGCAGGACTGTGCATATGGTGGGATGTCTCTCCTGTGATTGGTTTACTATCAGTTGTATCACAGGGAAGATTATCTGGGTGGGCTAGACCTAACTAGGTGAGCCCTTTAAAAGAAGGTGAAGCATTAGAGAGATGCTTTCCTGTTGTTCAAGAAGGAAGCCAAAAGCCATGTTGGGAACTCCCTATGGACCACTTGGCTAGGAACCTTGAGTAGTCTGTAAGAGTTGAGATGGGTCCTTGGCCAGAGATGTCAGCCCTAAAACCACAAGGGAGTGAATTCTGCTAATGAATTTGGAAGAGGACCCCAAACCTCAAATGAGAATTGCAGCCCCAGGATGATACCTTACGGTGAACCCCCGATCAGGGGACCCAGCCAATCCATACTTAGGTTAAATTTGTCTTGTTTAAATAGCCTTGTTTGTGGTAATTTATTACACAGCAATAGAAAACTAATATCACAGCAGACAGAGGCAAGGGTACTGCCAGCATATTCTGGATTTTGTGTGTAGGCATCATATGCGGTGAAATGAACTCTTCCCAAGTACCCACACCCTACAGAGATGTGGTGGGCCAGCCTGAGGTGTGAGCCCAAAGCTCTGTTGCCAATGGACCTCTTCTTAGAGACATAGTTGGCTTCAGTCCATACTTTTGCCCTTCAGGAAGACTTCTCTGAGGATGAAAAACACAGCTTTGCCTTCTTGGTGCTTGGAACTTAGTCCAGCTACCCAAAGGGCCTTTTTTAGAGTTTTTTTTGGTCACACTTAATTTGACTTTTCCCAAGATAGAAATTATTAAGTCATGTCACTATGGGCTCCTGGATTATTTTATTCAAAGCTGTTACTATCATTATTTTTTTTTAAAGATTTATTTATTCATTTGAGAGAGCAAGAATGAGAGAGAGTACATGAGAGGGGGGAGGGTCAGAGGGAGAAGCAGGCTCCCCGCCGAGCAAGGAGCCTGATGCGGGACTCGATCCCGGGACTCCAGGATCATGACCCGAGCCGAAGGCAGTTGCCTAACCAACTGAGCCACCCAGGCGCCCCTGTTACTATCATTATTATTTTGATCCTCAGATGGTCATAGATTCTCCCAGTGGTTGCTCCTTCAAGCTGGCTCCTGTGTCTTTTTGACCCATTCCATCATTTTTTGAGCATTTCTTTGTGTGTTCTGGCACAACAAGGTATTCCAGATTTATCTTGTACTTTCCATGGAATTGACCATTTCTTTTTTTTTTTTTTTTAAGATTTTATTTGTAAGTAATCTCTACACCTACCGTGGGGGCTCAAACTCACAACCCCAAGACCAAGAGTTGCACACTCTACTGCTCTACTTTCTGAGCCAGCCAGGCGCCCCAGGAATTGACCATTTCTGTAAGGAACCCTGGTTCCTTTCAGTGAGGAATGGCATTTAGAAACCAACATGCGTGCCTGTGTGGCTTGGATGGTTAAACGTCTGCCTTCGGCTCAGGTCATGATCTCCAGGTCCTGGGATCGAGCCCCACATGAGGCTCCCTGCTCAGCAGGGAGACTGCTTCTCCCTCTCCTTCTGCCTCTCCCCACTACTCCTGCTCTCTCGCTCTCTCTCTGTCTCAAATGAATAATTAAAAAAAAAATTCTTAAAAAAAAAAGAAACCAAGATGCGGGCAGTAGAGGTGCTCATGGCTTCTAGGCCCTTCTGAGCTATGAAATTTCTTTTCTTCCTCTCTTCCCTCCTCCATCCCTTTTCCTTTCTTTTGTCCTTTTTTCCCTGTCTTTTATTTATTTATTTTTAACTTCAAGTATAATTAACATATAGTGTCATATTAGTTTCAGGTCGACAATATAATGATTCAACAATTTCATACATTTCTCAGTGCTCATCAAGATAAGTGTACTCTTAATCCCCTTTCTATATTTCCCCTATCTTCCCACCAACCTTCTGTCTGGAAACCACCGGTTTGTACTCGATATTTAAGAATCTGTTTGTTTGTTTCTTTTTTTCTTTAGTAAATACTTTCATTTTAAAAAAGAATAAAAACAAACAAATTGAGTATTCCATTCAAGAAGTTAAAAATAACAGGGCAACAAAACATCTAAATAAAGCAGAAGGGTAGAACTAAAAAGAGAAAATCAGAAATAAGTGAATCAGAGAACAGAAAACCAATCATATTAAAAAATAAACCTAGGTACTGGTTCTTTGAAACAACCAGTGACATAGATAAACTATGGCTGATTTGATTTAAAAGTAAATGTTATGGGTCAATCTCACTTTATGGAGAGTGATACAAAATCTATCCATATAGCTTATCCTATTAATAAAGTGATGAAGAAAAATTATGCTAGAATCTCAAGAGTGGTGAAAATTCACTTAATAAATGTTAATGTTCTGTGTGGGTGATAGGCGTTGGGGCTTCAGTTTTATCAGTGGTGTGCAAACTGCACCTATAGCCACGTCTGGATTCCTAGAGGCTGAGGAAGAAATTTCAAGGGGTCACCAAGGTTAGGATGTCTCTGCCTGAGCCAAGGAAAATGCAGGGCAGAGGGATGGAAGTAGGGGCCTCCAAAGAACCGGGAATCTCCAAGAACTCAAGGAAGGACCGAGAAGAGGAAGTTCAAGTTAACATTTGCCAGATGGAGAGGAGAAGCCACTAGCTGACCAAGAATTGTTGGTGGCTTTGCCCCTTGCCACACTCACACCTGTGTATGAGGAGAGGGAGCGTGGGTCCAAAACAGCACCCAGTATGTGGAGGAGGAGGTGAGTATAGATGGGCAGAGAGAATAGAGGCCACTCACACCCTTCCCTGAAGGCAGGCAGCTGAAGCAGGAGAAAGGTGGGCGAAAGCCTGTGGTTACCTAAGCAAAGGCTCTGATTGATATCTTGGACTGAGCATGCTGATTTCTGACACTAACACTGTGTTAGTGGCTTAATGTGATCCTAAGACTTCTGCTCCCTAAGAATGAGTGGAAAGTCAGGCCAGATTTCTGCCTATGATAGGGAAGGATTTCCCCCACTGAATAAAGCTTGCAAGGCCAGTGGGAGACAACAATAAAGAATGTTTTTGATAATGTCTTTCTCTCAACTTCTCTCATTCTTCTCACTTTTACCATAAACAGCAAGAGAAGACCGGGTGAGACCTCAACCCTTTTCTTGGCAAGCTCTTTAACTAGATGGCCAAGTCCATCATGGACATATACTTTTTGTGTTTCCACATACGATAATTTTGCTAAGCTTCTGCCATTCCATAGCAAGGATCCTCTTCCCCCAGTTTCCACTAAAAATTTCCTTACTTCCTTTAGAACCTTCACTGGCCGTGTCCTCAAAGTCCAGATTTCTACTAACCTGTCTGTTTAGGCTTTTTCTACCATGCTGCTCCAAATCCTTCCAGCTTTTGCTCACTCCCCATTTCAAAGCCACTCCCACATTTTAATTATTTGTTATGGCAGCACCCCACTTCGGGAACCAAAATCTACATTAGTTATCTATAGCTGCATAACAAATTGCCACTAACTTAGCAGCCTGAAATAACACATTTATTTTCTCACAATTTCCGTGGGTCAGGAATTCAGGCATGGCTCAGCTGGACCGTGCTTTCAATTTTTCTCACAAGCTACAGACAAAGTGTGGGCCAGGGCTGCTGTCTCATCTGAAGGCTTGACTAGGGAATAATCTGTTTCCCAGCTCACTTACATGGTTTTTGGTAGGATTTAGTTCTTTGTAGGTTGTTGCCCTGAGGACCTTATTTCTTTTTTTAAGATTTTATTTATTTATTTGACAGAGAGAGAGTGAGAGAGCGAGAGCACAAGCAGGGGGAGTGGCAGGCAGAGGGAGAAGCAGGCTCCCCACTGAGCATGGAGCCCAATGCGGGACTCAGTCCCAAGACCCTGAGATCATGATCTGAGCCAAAGGCAGACACTCAACTGACTGAGCCACCCAGGTGCCCCGAACACCTTATTTCTTAACTGGTTATAGGCCAGAGGCCACTCTCAGTTCCTTGCCACGTGGGTCTCCCCAGCATGGCAATTGTCGTTGTCAAAATCAGCAAGGAAAAGTGTCTGCTAGCGAGATAGTAGTCACAAACTCATATAATCTAATCAAGAAAGTAACATCCTATCACCTTTGCTGTATCTTATAACCAACTGTTTCAGGTGTACAACATAGAGATTCAACCATTCTATACATTACTCAGTGCACACTGATGTAAGTGTAGTCACTGTCTGTCAGCACACTATGTTATTACAGTATTATTGACTATATTCTTGGGCTATAGTTGTCATCCCCATGACATTTATTTTATAACTGGAAATTTCCCTCTTCATCCCCTTTACCTTTTCATCTTTCCCCTCCTCTACCTCCCCTCTGCCAACCACCAATTTGTCTCTGTAAGATAAATTTTGTAACTGGCCTCTGATGAAGGTCTGAAAATGAATTTTTAAAATACAGCCATAAAGAAAAAAAAAAAGAGAGAGAGAGAGAAACCAAGAAACAGACCCTTAACTACAGAGAACAAACTGATGGTTACCAGAGGGGAGGTGGGTAGGGGGATGGGGATTAAGAGTACACTTACCATGATAAAAAAAATAATAATAATAAAAAAATATGTGGAGGTATGCACATCTATGTGTCTGTATCTAGGTGTGTCTGTTTATACATGGAGGCTGATAGAGAAAAAAAAACCTTATTTTATAAAATTTTATACCTTATTAAAAAAAGCCCTATTTGCTTCATTTGGGACAGATTTACAGGCAAATATTGAGTTTATTGAAATTGTTTAAAACTCTTTTCTTCCATTCCTAAAAAATGGACTTTTGTGGACTGGTTTCTCTGCATAAATGTTATTAAAGCCAACCTAGAAACGTTTAACTCTACGTTGTGCCTTGTGAGTAGAAATGCTGTCAATCCAAATTGGGTCATATATGTTAACAAGCAAGAAGGCTTATTTGTTATATTAAAAACTTTAAACATTATGTTTGGTACTTGTTTTGGTTACCTATTGCTGTATTACAAACTGCCCCCAAAACTTAGCAGTTTAAATGTTACAATCATTTTATTATATCTTTTTTTTAAAAAAGATTTTATTTATTTATTTGACAGAGAGAAAGAGAGAGCACAAGCAGGGGGAGTGGCAGGCAGAGGGAGAGGGAGAAGCAGGCTCCCCACAGAGCAGGGAGCCCGATGTGGGGCTCGATCCCAGGACTCTGGGGTCATGACCCGAGCTGAAGGCAGACGCCCAACTAACTAAGCCACCCAGGTGTCCCTATCATATCTTTATATGTTAGGAATTCAGGCTTGGCTCAGCTGGGCAGTTCTGCTTTATCTGGCATTAACTGGGATCACTGGTGCTGTTCAGTTCATGATTATTCTGGTCTGGAGGGTCCAAGACATGTTCACACACATGCCTGGTGCTTTGAAGAGGATGGCTGGAAGACTGGGCTCCACCATAGGGAGACTCACGGTCTCTCCAACAAAGTAGCTGGATGTCCTACATGGTGGCTTAGGGTTTTAAGAGTGAGTGTTCCAAGAGACAGGAAGTAGAATTTTCCTGTTTTCTGAGGTTCAGGCCTGTAACTCCTGCTGAGTTACAACTGGGGCAGCGTCACTGCTACCCCATTCTGCTAGTCAATGTGGTAACAGAGCCTACTCAAATCTAAGAGATTTCAGTGGAAGAGGTGTCAGAGAATGTGTGGTCCAGACTAACGGTCTCACAATTCCAAACGTCAAACAGCAACAACTTATGAGTATAACTGCAATGTTAAATAGTAATTGCCTACACATACCTTTGAAGGACCATGTCCAGTTTTTATAATTCTTTTGTCTTGCCCATAATGTTTGTATTGATTATGTTTATTGGAATGCAATTTTCTGTCTGATTAATATAAAAATGAAATTTGGGCTGATACTTGGTCTTTTTATTTTATTTTTCTCATAATTTATTTTTATTGTATTTCACAGAAGTAGGGGTCTGAGGCTGTTTGAAGACATTTTTAAACCCTGGTCTTCTCAGATAGTTTGGGAAGTGCTGTTACTGGTCATCACCGTAGTGCATGATATAATGCGGTGGCTTGTTGATGAGCAGCCAGCACTGGGTCGGGAACTGGGATCCAGCCCCTGCTCTCATTACCAAGCTGAGCTCTTTGGACCCAGGACATCCATTCAGCAGAGGGGTAAATTTATCTTCTTACAGACATGGGATTCATGTGGTAAATCTTCAGGACAGCTGCCTCCCAGAGGGGGCACTTTTTTCAAATCATCCTCCCCCAGAGGACGGCTATTCTCTGCCAAGTCAGGAGCCCAGCCAGAGGGGGACCCATTTCCAACTAGTACAGAGGCCCACATAGACTGTGGTGGCAGTGTGAGTCAGAGTCCCCAAGGGGGACTTCAGCATTATCAGGACATTCCTCACCCCCCAAAAAAAGATATTTAGAATAAAAAAATAAAGGCTTGCATTTGGATTGTTGTAACTCAGCAGGAGAAGTACAAAGAAGAGGTATGTGGAAAAGAGGGGCTTCAGCTGACATCAAGTAAGGTCAACAGAAGTCAACATGCCTCCTCTCTCCACCGCACCCCCTCTGGCAAATTAAAATTAAACTTAAAAAAAAAAGAATGTGTTTCTAGATTTCATTCATGGAAATTCATATCTGGTGCAAAGCAAGTGAGAATTCCACTTTCTACCCTGCGGGGAAAATGTATTTATCCACTCATCAATTAATGGGCTATCTCCTGGGCTGGACACTAGGAATACGAAAATGAATAAGTTACAACACCATCCCCAGAGATACAGCTATTTATTTCCCTATTACTCAACAAATGGTATTCATCCTTGGGATAACTGCGGGCGGGCACAATTCTGATGCCACAGGTTCATGGGGATATGGAAAATGAGAGTGTGTTCTGAGGATGGAAGTAGAAAGTGAAGGACTCAGATGATCATATGTGGATGATGTTGAAAGGAACCGAGAATATTTGACCTGGTGAAGAAAAGAGAGGGGACATTTGCTGCCATCTTTTTTTTTTTTTTAAGATTTATTTATTTATTTTAGAGAAAGAGAGAAGGTGGGGAAGGGCAGAGGGAGAGGGAGAGAGAGAATCTCTAGCAGACTCCCCACTGAGCATGGAGCCCATCCTCGGGACTGGATCCCAGGACCTTGAGATCATGACCGGAGCCAAAATGAAGAGTCACACATTTAACCAACTGAGCCACCCAGGCGCCCCTGCTGCCATCTTTTTAATGTCCAAAATTGTGCCAATCAATACAGAAGCCACTAGCCACATAGGACTTTTTTTTTTTTTAAAGATTTTATTTATTTATTTGACAGAGAGAGACAAAAGAGAGGGAACACAAGCAGGGGGAGTGGGAGAGGGAGAGGGAAAAGCAGGCTTCCCGTGGAGCAGGGAGCCGGATCGGGGCTCGATCCCAGGACCCTGGGATCATGACCTGAGCCGAAGGCAGCCGCTTAACGACTGAGCCACCCAGGCGCCCCAGGACTTTTAAAATTAAAATTAATTAAAAGCAAAGCAAATACAAAATGCATGTTCCTTATCTGCAGATGTCATATTCCAATGGTCTATGGCAATCAATGCACAGTGGCTGTCAAATTGGATGGCCGAGGTGTAGGATGTTTACATCACCACAGGAGGTTCTATTGGCCTGTGCTGGAAGGGCTCCCACATGGAAAAGGATTCCCCACATCCTTGCTTTGTCTAGACTTGAGGGTTGAAATAATGATAATAAATAGTTGAGAATTGGGGGAGGATAGATTTTTTGCTTTGTATTAGGGAAAACTTCTGAACAGAAATAGCTATCCAGAGACCTTTGTAGGTAATGAGTCCTCTGTTACTGGAGGAATTCAGCTCTGGGCTGGGAGTTTATATCATTGAGATTCTCTCATAAAATTGCTTTGGCTGTCTTTTTTTTTTCCTAGGAAGGATTTTCCATGCTTAAAAAGTATTCTTTATCAAATGCTTTTTCGCTTCTAGGTGCTCAGCTCCAAGCTTTCCCTCCATTATCACGTTTATCATTGCAACAATTCTGCAAGTCAGGTAGTATTATTGTCCCCTTCTTACAGATGAAGATCCTGAGACTCAGCCAGGTAGGTTTAAGTTGCTCGAGTTCTGACAAGCACAATGGATCAATGGTTTTTTTGGTTCTGATTCCAAAGCTCTTAACTGGTACACTTTAACCTAGAAACTAGCAGATGTTCAATAAATACTAGTTGATTGAACAAATTGCACCAAATAAATATATTAGTTTCTGGAAAATAAACAAACAAATGCTTTTTTTTAGTATGGCATATATAGTATGATCACAACCAAGTAAAAATAAATTATGTATAGGGGAAAGGCATATTAATGACAAAATATTAACATTGGTGAATGGTTCTTGGTAGGAGTAGAGTTTATTTCCTTTCTTTTTTTAATTTAAAAATCCCAATATATATTGTTGTTTACTCAAGAAAACAAATTTTACTTAAAAATAGAAGAGAAAACTTAGTGCCTTCCTCGAGTATCATTTTTGCTGTATTTTGAGCATGCTTTCTCATGATTCTGTGAGTGGGCTGTGTTTCCTTTGCTGGCTTCCTCCAGGCTCTCCTGTGCAGCTGTGTTCAGCTGGAGATTGGCTAGGCTGGAAGGTCAAGGATGGCCTTATTCACACGGCTGGCAGTTGGTGCTGACTCCCCCACGTGGCTCTCACCAACTGGGAGGTGTCACCTGCTGCCTCACATAGTGGTTTCTGGGCAGTGTTCCAAGAGGACAAGGGTGGAAGCCAAAAGTTCTCTTGAGTCCTCGACTCTGAAACATACCACACTGTCACTTCTGCCACATTCTGTTCATCAAAGCCAGCCTGGACTCAAGGGATGGGAAAATAGACCTCACCTCTTGATGGGGGGTGCTGCAGAATATTACAGCCATGTTGTAAAATCTACCATTAACAGCAAAGCATGCATTTAAATTCATGGAATAAGGGCAGGCCCAGTCTATGGATTGTCTCACATGCCATCTAAATGTTGATTTATCTTCCTTGTGGTCTGTGGATGACTTATTTAGAATGATCACAGCTGCCATTCATGACATTCTCACATTTGCATACATCCTGTTTTGGCCTGTGATGGCTAGAATATAATGTTGAACACATTCAAGTGTCCAGGTTTTTTTTTTTTTTTTTTTACTTTTTAATGATTATGCTCAAGTGGAAATAATAGATGGAAACCAATAGTGTGTATCCAAGGGAAGGACCTCTGAATTATACCTTCAGGAGGGGTTGATGGTTTGAAAGATAAAAGAAATAAAACTTGATCAAGGAAGCAATCTGGATGTTCACCAGTGGATGAAGGGATGAAGAACTGTAGTATATACATTCAGTGGACTATTATTAAACCTTAAAAAAGAAGGAAACTCTGACACCTGCTACAGCATGGATGGGCGTCCAGGATATTTTGCTAAGTGAAATAAGACCATCACAAGAAGACAAAGATTGCATGATTCTGCTTCATATAAGTCATCTAAAGTAGTTAAACTATTTCTAGAAATAAAACACAGAATGATTGTTTCGAGGAGCCTGGGGGTGTGGAATTGGAAGTTGTTCAATGGGTATATAGTTTCCGTTTTACAATACAAAGAGTTTTGGACATTTGTACAACAATGTGAATACAATTGACCTTACTGAATCGCACACTTAAAAATGGCTTACCTGGTAAATCGTGTGTTTGTGTGCATGTATGTGTGTGTGTGTTACCACAATTAAAAAAAATTGATCAAGTTGAAGAAAATACCTGTTATCACAAACTGCAGTCTACACCCATGGCCTCCTTCTGTGCCTGTAGCCTGGGGAGCCTTGCTTCTCTGTGTGAATGGAACCAGGAGACCCTTTGAAAGAGGAAGTGGAGTCATATCCTGAGATGAGAGGGTTTCTGTGTTAAGGACGCCCACAACCACTGCTCCTCTGGCAGGGACCCAACAAGCGGCAGATCCGGGGAGACTCCCCTTCCTCCCCCGGGAGGAGTGGCACGGAAGCACACTGCAGGGATCTGCTGGGTTTGAAGACTCCACACGGGGTGGGGTGCCAGAGATAGAAACACTGGGTCACAGGCTGGGTGAGCACAGAGTGCAGCCGGAGACCGGGGAGATGGAGTGATTGACTGCTTTTCTCTGGGGGTTCACTGAGGAGCGGGCCCGGAGTTCTCGGCTCCTCTGGGGTGGAGATTGGGAGGCCGCCATTTTCACTCTCGTCCTCCAAAGCTGTATGGAAATCTTGCAGGGAACAAATGTGCCGGAGAGCAAACCTGAGCAGATTACTTAGCCCGGCTCCCCCGCAAGGGTGGGGCAATTCTGTCTCCCGCAAAGACATTTGGGAACCATGGCAACAGGCCCCTCCCCCAGAAGATTAGCAAGAACAGCCAGCCAAGACCAAGTTTACCGATCAATGAGAACAGCAGAACTCCAGTGCTAGGGGAATAGAGCACACAGAATGCATGGCTTTTTTACCATGATTCTTTAGTCTTTCAAAGTTAATTTTTTTTAACTTTCTTTTTCTTTCTTTCTTTCTTTTTTGAATTTTTCTTTTTCCCCTTTTCAACCAACATCTTATCAATCCCTTTTTTAGAGTCATATTCTATCCCTTCATAGTAGTTAACCTTATTTTTGGTATATATATATATATAAGTATTCTCTCTTTAAAATTTTGGGATATAGTTTCTTCTAACAGACCAAAATATACCCTAAATCTCTAGTGTATGGCTTTGTTCTAGTCTCCTGACTGATCACATTCTCTCCCTTTTTTTTTTAAATCCTCTTCTTTCTTTTTTCAACCAACTTCTTATCAATTCCTTTTATAAAATCTTTTATAATTTCCATCTTTACAGTCATATTCCATCCCTTCATCATATTTACCCTTATTTTTGCACATATATAAGTTTTTCTTTCTTTAAAATTTTGGGAGGCACTTTCTGCTAACAGACCAAAATACGCCCCAAATCTAGTGTGTGGCACTGATCTATGCACCAGCCTGATCATATTTGATCATATTCTGTTTTTGTTTGTTTGTTTGTTTTTATCGTTTTCTTTTTCTTTCTTTTTTCCTGGTTTCACATCTATTCTGATTTGTTTAGTATATATTTCTCTGGGGTCGTTGTTACCCTGTTAGCATTTGTTCTCTCATTCATCTATTCTCTGCTGGACAAAATGACAAGACAGAAAAAAATCACCTCAACAAAAAAAACAAGAGGCAGTACTGACTGCCAGGGATCTAATCAACACAGACATTAGTAAGATGTCAGAACTAGAGTTAGAATGATGATTTTAAAGATACTATCTGGGCTTGAAAAAAGCCTGGAAGATATTAGAGAAAACCTTTCTGGAGAAATAAAAGAACTAAAATCTAACCAAGTCGAAATCAAAAAGGTTATTAATGAGGTGCAATAAAAAATGGAGGCTCTAACTGTTAGGATAAATGAGGCAGAAGAGAGAATTAGTGATATAGAAGACCAAATGATGGAGAATAAAGAAGCTGAGGAAAAGAGAGATAAACAACTTCTGGATCATGAGGGCAGAATTCGAGAGATAAGCAATACCATAAGATGAAACAGTATTAGAATAATTGGGATCCCAGAAGAAGAAGAAAGAGAGAGAGGGGCAGAAGGTCTATTGGAGCAAATTATAGCAGAGAACTTCCCTAATTTGGGGAAGGAAACAGGCATCAAAATCCAGGAGGCACAGAGAACCCCTCTCAAAATCAGTAAAAATAGGTCAACACCCTGACATCTAATAGTAAAACTTACGAGTCTCAGAGACAAAGAGAAAATCCTGAAAGCACCTCGGGACAAGAGGTCTGTAACCTACAATGGTAGAAACATTAGATTGGCCACAGACCTATCCACAGAGACCTGGCAGGCCAGAAAGAACTGGCATGATTCAGAGCACTAAATGAGAGAAATATGCAACCAAGAATACTATATCTAGCTAGGCTGTCATTGAAAATAGAGTGAGAGATAAAAAGCTTCCAGGACAAACAAAAACTAAAGGAATTTGCAAACACAAAACCAGCCCTACAAGAAATCTTGAAAGGGGTCTTCTAAGCAAAGAAAGAGCCTAAAAGTAACATAGACCAGAAAGGAACACAGACAATATGCAGTAACAGTCACCTTACAGGCAATACAATGGCACTAAATTCCTATCTTTCAATAGTTACCCTGAATGTAAATGGGCTGAATGCCCCAATCAAAAGACACAGGCTATCAGACTGGATAAAAAAACAAGACCCATTGATATGCTGTCTGCAAGAGACTCATTTTAGACCCAAAGACACCCCCAGATTGAAAGTGAAGGGGTGGAAAACCATTTACCATGCTAATGGACACCAAAAGAAAGCTGGGATGGCAATCCTTATATCAGACAAATTAGATTTTAAACCAAAGACTACAATAAGAAATGAGGAAGGACACTATATCATACTCAAAGGGTCTATCCAACAAGAAGATCTAACAATTGTAAATACCTATGCCCCTAACATGGGAGCAGCCACTTAAATAAGCCAATTAATAACAAAATCAAAGAAACACATCAACAACAATACAATAATAGTGGGGGACTTTAACACCCCCCTCACTGAAATGGACAGATCATCTAAGCAAAAGATCAACAAGAAAATAAAGACTTTAAATGACACACTGGACCAAATGGACTTCACAGATATATTCGGAACATTCCATCCCAAAGCAACGGAATACACATTCTTCTCTAGTGCCCATGGAACATTCTCCAGAATAGATCACATCCTAGGTCACATATCAGGTCTCAACTGGTACCAAAAGATTGGGATCATTCCCTGCATATTTTCAGACCACAATGCATTGAAACTAGAACTCAATCACAAGAGGAAAGTTGGAAAGAACTTAAACACATGGAGGCTAAAGAGCATCCTACTAAAGAATGAATGGGTCAACCAGGAGATTAAAGAAGATTTAAAAAATCATGGAAACAAATGAAAATGAAAACACAACTGTTCAAAATCATTGGGATGCAGCAAAGGCAGTCCTAAGAGGAAAGTATATAGCAATACAAGCCTTTCTCAAGAAACAAGAAAGGCCTCAAATACACAACCTAACCCTACACCTAAAGGAGCTGGAGAAAGAACAGCAAATAAAGCCTAAACCCAGCAGGAGAAGTGAAATAATAAAGATCAGAGCAGAAATCAATGAAATAGAAACCAAAAGAACAGTAGAACAGATTAATGAAACTAGGAGCTGGTTCTTTGAAAGAATTAACAAGATTGATAAACCCCTGGCCAGACTTATCAAAAAGAAAAGAGAAATGACTCAAATCAACAAATTATGAATGAAAGAGGAGAGATCACAACCAATACCAAAGAAATACAAACAATTATAAGAACATATTATGAGCAACTCTATGCCAGCAAATTAGATAATCTGGAAGAAATTGATGCATTCCTAGAGATGTATCAACTACCAAATCTGAACCAGGAAGAAATAGAAAACCTGAACAGACCCATAACCACTAAGGAAATTGAAGCAGTCATCAAAAATCTCCCAACAAACAAGAGCCCAGGGCCAGATTGCTTCCCAGGGGAATTCTACCAAACATTTCAAGAAGAATTAATACCTATTCTTCTGAAACTGTTCCAAAAAATAGATAATGGAAGGAAAACTTCCAAACTTGTTTTATGAGGCCACCATTACCTTTATCCCCAAACCAGACAAAGATCCCATCAGAAAGGATAATTACAGACCAATATTCTTGATGAACATGGATGCAAAAATTCTCACCAAAATACTAGCCAATAGGATCCAACAGTACATTAAGAGGATTATTCATCATGACAAAGTGGGATTTATCCCTGGGCTGCAAGTTTGGTTCAACATCCATAAATCAATCAATGTGATACAATACATTAATAAAAGAAAGAACAAGAACAATATGATCCTCTCAATAGATGCAGAAAAAGCATTTGACAAAGTACAGCATCCTTTCTTGATCAAAACTCTTCAGAGTATAGGGATAGAGGGTACATACCTCAATATCATAAAAGCCATCTATGAAAAACTCACAGCGAATATCATCCTCAATGGGGAAAAACTGAGAGCTTTCCCCCTAAGGTCAGGAACATGGCAGGGATGTCCACTATCACCACTTCTATTCAACATAGCATTAGAAGTCCTAGCCACAGCAATCAGACAACAAAAAGAAATCAAAGGCATCCAAATCGGGAAAGAAGAAGTCAAACTCTCACCCTTTGCAGATGATATGATACTTTATGTGGAAAACCCAAAAGACTCCACCCCAAAACTGCTGGAACTCATACAGGAATTCAGTAAAGTGGCAGGATAGAAAATCAATGCACAGAAGTCAGTGGCATTCCTATACACCAACAAGACAGAAGAAAGAGAAATTAAGGAGTTGATCCCATTTACAATTGCATCCAAAACCATAAGATACCTAGGAATAAATCTAACCAAAGAGGCAAAGGATCTGTACTAAGAAAACTATAAAATACTCGTGAAAGAAATTGAGGAAGACACAAAGAAATGGAAAAATGTTCCATGCTCATGGATTGGAAGAACCAATATTGTGAAGATGTCAATGCTACCTAGAGCAATCTACACATTCAATGCAATCCCCATCAAAATACCATCCACTTTTTTTCAAAGAATTGGAGCAAATAATCCTAAAATTTATGGAACCAGAACAGACCCCGAATAGCCAGAGGAATGTTGAAAAAGAGAAGCGAAGCTGGTGGCATCACAATTCTGGACTTCCAGCTCTATTACAAAGCTGTGATCATCAAGACAGTATGGTACTGGCACCAAAACAGACACATAGATCAATGGAACAGAATAGAGAGCCCAGAAATGGACCCTCAACTCAATGGTCAACTCATCTTTGACAAAGCAGGAAAGAATGTCCAATGGAAAAAAGACAGTCTCTTCAACGAATGGTGTTGGGAGAATTGGACAGCCACATGCAGAAGAATGAAACTGGACCATTTCCTTACACCACACACAAAAATAGACTCCAAATGGTTGAAAGACCTCAATGTGAGACAGGAGTCCATCCAAATCCTAAAGGAGAACACAGGCAGCAACCTCTTTGACCTCAGCCGAAGCAACTTCTTCCTAGAAACATCGCCAAAGGCAAGGAAGCAAGGGCAAAAATGAACTATTGGGACTTCATCAGGATAAAAAGCTTTTGCACAGCAAAAGAAACAGTCAACAAAACCAAAAGACAACCGACAGAATGGGAGAAGATATTTGCAAATGACATATCAGATAAAGGGCTAGTATCCAAAATCTATGAAGAACTTACCAAACTCAACACCCAAAGAACAAATGATCCAATCAAGAAATGGACAGAAGACATGAACAGACATTTTTCCAAAGAAGACATCCAAATGGCCAACAGACACATGAAAAAGTGTTCAACATCACTCGGCATCAGGGAAATCCAAATCAAAACCTCAGTGAGATACCACCTCACAACAGTCAGAATGGCTAAAATTAACAAGTCAGGAAATGACAGATGCTGGCGGGGATGCGGAGAAAGGGGAACCCTCCTACACTTTTGGTGGGAATGCAAGCTGGCGCAGCCACTCTGGAAAACAGTATGGAGGTTCCTCAAAAAGTTGAAAATAGAGCTACCATATGATCCAGCAATTGCATTACTGGGTATTACCCCAAAAATTCAAATGTAGGGATCTGAAGGGGTACGTGCACCCCGATGTTTATAGCAGCAATGTCCACAATAGTCAAACTGTGGAAAGAGCCAAGGTGTCCATCGACAGATGAATGGATAAAGAAGAACTGGTATATATATACAATGGAATATTATGCAGCCATTAAAAAAAATGAAATCTTGCCCTTTGCAACGATGTGGATGGAACTGGAGGGTATTATGCTGAGTGAAATAAGTCAATCAGAGAAAGACATGTATCATATGATCTCACTGATATGAGGAATTCTTAATCTCAGGAAACAAACTGAGGGTTGCTGGAGTGGTGGGGGGTGGGAGGGATGGGGCGGCTGGGTGACAGACATTGGGGAGGGTATGTGATATGGTGAGTGCTGTAAATTGTGCAAGACTGTTGAATCACAGATCTGTACCTCTGAAACAAATAATATATTATATGTTAAAAAAAGTGAAGGGGGGAAATCGAAGGGGTGATGAACCATGAGAGGCTACAGACTCTGAGAAACAAACTGAGGGTTCTAAAGGGGAGGGGGTTGGGGGGATGGGTTAGCCTGGTGATGGATATTAAAGAGGGCACGTACTGAATGGAGCACTGGGTGTTATACACAAACAATGAATCATGGAACACTACATCAAAAACTAATGAAGTAATGTATGGTGATTAACATAACATAATAAAATAAAATTTTAAAAAATGGTTTGCAAAGGAGGCACATCTACTACCTTTACTGTCATGACAGGTATCACATATCCAAAGATAAATAAGCAGCTGCAGAATGCATCACAATTTTCAAAACAGCAACAAGAAGGGCATTACCATCCCATTTTATAGATGGGGAAATGAAGGCCTCAGAGGGATGAAGTAACAAGTGAAATAAATTTGAAACTGAAGGGTCCTTAAAAAGCTCACGCAATCCAAACTCTTCCCTGCTCTTCTGATGGGCTGGGTGGTGGGTTTTCTCCGCCTGTTCCTTAAGTCTGCTCTGGTTCACGAGATTAAACCAGCCAGGGCCCGGTTTCCTGTCTGGTCTTCCCTGCCGTCAGCTCCCACATGCATCCAGCTCACCAGGGCACCACAGCCGTAGACACACTCATTGAATTCCCTTCCTTTCTGCATCACAAGTTATAAAGCCTTACTATTCTCTGTACTTAATTTGAGAATATTTGTTCAATTTGAGTGTGTTTTTGACCTGCCAGGTATCTGTGAAACAAAATAACTCCTACTGATAGCTTCTTATCAAGAGTAATTTGAAACATCCATCACCAACCACTGAATGTCAAAATAAAGGTTGAGAGAAATTCCTGTTTCCCTAAATATGTTTTCTTTTCACTCTGGCCAGTGTCGCTTCCAATCCTGAAATTACAGCGTGCCATGGAAGACCTCAGAAATTGAGGCTTCAGAAACTGCTACAAGGAGAACATACAAATCAGCCCATGGATCCTCGAGGCCCTGGGTGAAATCTCCTGTGCCGGCTGCTCAGTGGGCTCCAGGGGCTCGTTAGGATCCGGAACGGCATGAGCATGCTAGAGAGGCAGCCATCCCTCCTAGCAATCCTGGGTAGAAATTTAGCTCTACAATAGTCATTCTGCACCTTTGTCAACATACAGACTACCCTGTATGACAATGGTTAAGCAGAATGAAGGAGATCGAGACAAATATACATTAATAGCTCTTCCTGTTTAAACAACCCCATGATTTTCATCAGGTGGAAGTTAGAGTTGTGAGGGTTTTTTTAGTTCATTCTATCAGCAAGTCAATTATGAAGAATATCTGGGTGCACCTACCAACAGAGACCCAGCAAGAGATGGAGGGAAGGGAGAGAGGGGTGAGCATAGAGTACCAAACCATGCGAAGGAACTTAAATCACGGTGATGTTACTCTCTCTGCCATCTTGAAGAAAAGTCAAGCGTTCCTGTGTTCCAGCAAAAGCTCTCCTAATGATCAGCCCTGGAATAGTCTGGAATTATCTTCAGACAAGACAGGAAGGAAACCCAATTATTTCAGAAAATCAACAAATATATATTAAGCACAAACCCAATGCAAGGCCATGCTTTGCCTGAAGAGATATAAAGATATGTAAGATACATAAAGATATCTGTTTTTCAGGGATTTATCATTGTAAAGGGAATTGTGGGGAGCAGGACTCGGGAAGTGGATGGTAGACACGGGCTGACCGTTCAGAGGGACCCCGCAGCCATCTGGGAGCTCATTCGTGGCCTGTAATTGCTTGGGGGACAGTGGTGGGTGGAGGGTGGCCAGTAGATGGCTGTGCATCCCTTTGCGAAGGTGCCTGACTGCAGTCAGCTTGCCGACCGTGAGCCACTCCAAAAGACTTCTCCACCACGCTGCAGCCGGCATTGCTCATTGCTCCTACCACGTGGAGCTCACTGTTTCTGGGCAGTGAGACGTCTGTGAGGTGAGACACCCAGGCCAGCTTTGCATTCCTGAGGAATACACAACTCTGCTGGCCCGTTTCTTTGCTCTATAGCAAGTCCCCCTTCTCCCGCCTGGAAAGCAAACTCGGAGCCCAAAGAGGGGAGCGGCAGCCATTCAGCAACCACAAGGCACTACGAATGAGTTCAGAATCAAAGGAATTGAGACAGAGGAGAGGTCCCCAACAACCTCGACTGCCTACTCAGGACTCCTTGTTAGGAGAGGGAGCGGGCAGGGAAAGCCCCCCTCATCTCTCAGCCCGCCGTCAGGTGTTATGTGCAGCACAATTCACTCCTGCCGGAGACACCAACATGCTTCAGTCATGCAGGCAGCAGGAAAAAAGGGAGAAAGCCACTGAAGAGTCTTCCATTGTTTTACTCCGGAGGTGACCTCAACAAGAAAAGCACCTCTCTCTTCAGCTCTGGCAACTCTGGGCCAACGGAAAAGGATTTTGCAAATTCTCAGGGCAAAAACTGGAGAAGTGGTTGGTGGCGGCAAGGTTTTGATTGCAGGTTCTGCATGTGGCATTGAAGGCCCGAGCTCAGTCTACAGCTACGTGGTGATGTGGCTGAATCAAAGCCAGTCCTCTGATCCACTCGCGGTGGCTTGCCAACTGAACTGCTTCCACCAACCCATATAGGCTGCTCATGTGTGTCCTTTTTTTTTTTATTATGTTATGTTAATCACCATACATTATATCAGTAGTTTCTGATGTAGTGTTCTATGATTCATTGTTTGCATATAATACCCAGTGCTCCGTGCAGAACGTGCCCTCTTTAATACCCATCACCAGGCTAACACATCCCCTCACTCCCTTCCCCTCTAGAACCCTCAGTTTCTCAGAGTCCATAGTCTTTCATGGTTTCTCTCCCCCTTCGACTCCCCCCCCTTCATTTTTCCCTTCCTGCTATCTTCTTCTTCTTCTTCTTTTTTTTTTTAACATATAATGTATTATTTGTTTCAGAGGTACAGGTCTGTGATTCAACAGTCCTACACAATTCACAGCACTCACCATAGCACATACCCTCCCCAATGTCTATCACCCAGCCACCCCATCCCTCCCACCCCCCACCAGTCCAGCAATCCTCAGTTTGTTTCCTGAGATTAAGAATTCCTCATATGGGTGAGATCATATGATACATGTCTGTCTCTGATTGACTTATTTCACTCAGCATAACACCCTCCAGTTCCATCCACATCATTGCAGATGGCAATTCCTTTTGATGGCTGCATAATATTCCATTATATATACCATATCTTTATCCATGCATCTGCTCTGTGCTCAGCGGGAAGTCTGCCTGAGGATTCTCCCTCTCCCTCTGCCCCTCCCCCAGCTCTCTCTCTCAAATAAACAAATATATCTTTATTAAAGATTTTTTAAACATTTATTTATTTGAGAGAGAGAGAGCATGATCAGGGGGCAGAGAGAGAAGCAGACTGCCCACTGAGCAGGAGCCCGATATGGGACTCGGTCCTGGGACTTGATCCCGGGGCTCCGGGATCATGACCTGAGCCAAAGGCAGATGCTTAACTGACTGAGCCACCCAGGTACCCCAATAAATACATCTTTAAAAAATATAAAGAATTAATCTTATTGTTATACTTTATTAAAAATACCAAGTATTCATTTTATTGCTGTATTTTAATCTCATGTGTAGTGCCTCATGCACAATGGGACTGGATGTTGGCAACAGCCCTCAGCATTGCTGAAAAAAGCCTTCTTGTAAACTGCTGTGTATATAAATTGGTAACTTGGCATTTGTCTTAAAATTTTAAAAATGCTTTTCATTCAGTGATTTCAACTTCTAGGAATTTATCCTAATAGAGATGTGCCCAATACTTCATGGTCAAAGATGTGTAAGCAGTAATTATAATAGCAAATTGGATACATTCTAAATAGTCAACAACAGAAGAGCAAAATAAAATTTGGCTTGGTAGGCTGGTCTATCGTGTTACCTGTAGGTAACCCCACGTTCCAGAGGGAGGTTGTTGGGGCTGAAACTCAGGCTTCACAGAGCCATCAGTTTCCCTGATGCCTCAGTTTTCCGTGCTCTGGATGAAATTTGTTGCCTTCTGGGGCAAGATGCTGGCACCACATCTTGCTTCATAGCATTTCACATCAGGAAAACGAGAAGGTCAGGAATGATATTTGCCTCAGGAAAGCAACATATCCTAGCAACCACTAGCCGACATCCACTTCTACCCCATTGGCCAGAGCTGTGCGTGGCTTGTAGGTTGGCTAGGTCCACCGGCCCCTGTTGTCACACAAGGGGCTCCTATAGAAAAGGGCCTCGTCTGAGTTCTGTTTTACTGACCAAAGTATCTGCTCCTGCAGCGGCCCCCCACTTTTCACGGGAGAACTCCACCTTCTCTAGACCCGTCCAGCTGAGTGAATCCAGGGTGGGGTTAGCCTGAGGGGAGTGAGGAGCAGGCAGGGAAGGTGCCGGACCAAGAGCACTCTGGGGCCACGAGCAGACAGTGAGACTGGAGGCATCAGGAACCATGGGTGAATTTTGGCACAAGCTGGGCTCTGCTGGGTGGTAGAGATATGAATCCCAGCCAAAGAAGAGGAGACTCACTGATGGCACCGTGATATGTTACTCTATAGAAAATACTTTCCAGTGTCCATTTCTGCCATTTACTCTTCATTAAGAAAATTTTTATTGTGGTAAAATATGTGTAATGTAAAATTTACCATCTTAACCATTTTTAAGCATCCAGGTCATTGGCATTAAGTAAGATCATGTTGTCATGCAACCACCACCATCCATCTCCAGAACTTTTTCATCATCCTAAATAGAAACTCTCTAGCCATTAGACAGTAAATCTCAATTCCTCCCTCACCTCAGGCCCTACCTTCTGTTTCTATGAATTTGACGACTCCAAGCACCTTGGATAAGTGTTATCGGACCGTATTTGTCCTTTTGTGACTAACTTATTTCACTCAGCATAATGGCTTCAAGTTTCATCCGCGTTGTAGCCTGTGTCAGAATCTCCTTCTTTCTTAAGAAACTGAATACTATTCCTGCTCACTCTTGAGGGCCCCTTTGGTGCCATGTGAGGCCTTGCAAGTTCACGGAGGTGACTGTGCTGTGCTGGGCACCCAGCCTGTGAGAGAACCTACCTTGGAAAGCTCCTGGTGTGAGCACTGTAGCCTTCCACACAGCAGCATCAGGCTTTGCTTGGACCTTCATTGTTCTCCTCCAAATCTGTGCTGGCTGGGCTTCCAAGGGAGACCAGAAGTCCTCTCTGAGTCACCTGTGAAGGGCTTGGTGGGCCCAGAAGTGTCCTTGTGGTTCCTCTGAACTTTACTAGAAGGCAAATTTGTGCCGTTTCTCTGTATAATACATTCTGTCTTTTCTTTGGGAGGGTGAGGGTGGTGGTTGGGTTTGTTACCGTACAGAAAATAGCAAAAGAAGGTGAAAAGGATAACCATAAAGGAAAATATCTTTTACTAAGTGGAAATTTCTCTTTTTAGAGAAATGTAGAGTTTGGCCACTTTTTTTTTTTTTTTAAATTCACGTCCACCTCTTTGCAAAATCAAGCCCCTGCGACAGAATGGCCATTCTGTTGCAAATTCTAGTCCTGAATAGGGTTTACAAAAATAAGAATAATTTGCCTTCTCCTCCCCCTCCAATGAAGCTGAAATAATTTATTTATGTGGCTCTCACCTTAGGTGTGAACATTAAATTAAACACAGCGTTATCAGTTAATGTAAGGGAAACCCATCCAGCGAGAGGAGTGAGCTGGCTCTAAACCCAGGTGGAACTGAATGCATATAAAAGGGGTTCAACAATGTGATCCTCATGTCCTGGACTCCTGGGAGGGTTTCCTTGAACTGGTTCACGTAGTCAAAAGCCTCACATTCTTTTCTGAAGGACAGTTGAGATAATTTTAATCATAATGGAGGCTATATGCCCTGAAAGTCTGTAAGAGAATGAGTGGAGAGAGTTAGCGCAGTGGAGAATATAGAGCAGGCTGGCTTCCAAGCTCCATTAGCACGCAGCACCTCTTGTGTGGAAGTATGGTCTACCCTCACCAAGACTCATGATAACTATGAAAAGTGAAGCAAGGCTGTAAGAGAGGCCATGGATGTTAAGCATGTTAACATTTCCATTATGTCTAAAAGCAGAAAATGGAACAAATAAAGCAGGTTGGGTTTTTTTTCCCCCCATGATAATGTATGCCAGAATGTCACAAGAACTCATTGTCTGCCATGAATACAAAAATATGGGCAATTCAGGGCAAACAATGAAAACGTTGCTGATTCCATAAAAGCATCCCATTCGCATTAAGTTCATCTGGCAGGGTTTTACCCTTATTTATTTCTTCCCAATAAGGCTGTTCCTTGAATAGCCTGATCTTTAAAGTTGAAGCTGCATCTAGAATTGCTTTTGCTCTCCCTTCCTGCTTTCTCCATTTCTGAAATGCAAGAAACACAGGATAAAATAAAATGGAAGCACTGTATTTGTTTGTCCTGCCTCTTCTCTTAGGTCAAATGCTGCTGTGATTTTTGAGGCATAATTTTCACAGGAAGCGGAGGCAGGGAATCTCAGCAGTGTGCATGATCAGTGGTCCTGCCAGGCGTCTCTGACTTCAAAGAACTTGCTCAGAGGCTCTGGCGTTGGTCCAGGGCACAGGCAGACACACGTCCCTGCTAGCTCCCGAGACTGGGGACCTGCTGGGCCACAGGGGAGGGCGTTCCAGAGTCTGGACAAGGCACTTGGAGACAAGGCTGGGGGGTCTCCTCTGTCTCACTGGGTCTGCAGCTCTTAAGAGCAAGGACCTTCAGGATGGAACCCTTCAGAATGCAGAAGGGATTTATGAACCTGAGCTGGCATTTTCAGAGTAATGAGCCTGTTGCTAAGATGTAAGCATGGAATGTCTGGCTGTCCCCACTGTCACAGGGCTGAGGTCAGGAGACAGAGGGTGTAAAGGGAGAGGACACTTGAGGTTTTGGGTTTTTGAGTTGAATCATGTTAGTTTCTGCCCCTCGTTGGAGGTGACTGTCAATTCAGTATGAAAATAAATTGTGGAAACCTTCCTCTCCTCTGGTTCCCTCCCCTCTGGCCTTCCAAGACCAAAGCTGGCTTTTGGCATGAGAGATACCACATGAGCCCACAAAAGGTTGAACACTTGCCTCAAAGCATCGGCACCTTTGGTTTGACCCATACATATATCTACACAAAACTGCATGTTTTCAACCCCAAAGAAAAAGTCATTCCCAGGCTACAGAAGTTTTATTTGCCTTATCTTTATTTTCTTACCCCGTACTCCTTTTCTTTTTCCTTTGTTGGTCTTTCTTACTCCTGGCTCATTAAATATGGTGTGAATCAAGATTGTCCCCTAACTCTCCTTTTTTCTCTATGAAAATGACTCCTCCAGGTTTTCCAAGGGCATCAGGCTTGAGTGTGAGGATGAGATGAAGGCTGAGAAAGTTTGGAGGCCACTGGGTGAGCGGGAAGGGGGGTATTCAGATAGAAAGGAGAGAGAAGGTAACAACAGGAGAGAGAGGAGTTGAGAAACAGATTGCATTTGGGGGAGGGTGAAGGAAAGAGAGAAGCCAAAGCAGGGAATCTGGAAAATGCATTTCTAAAAGCCTAGCCTTGCTCATGCTTCTCCCCTCCCAGAGCCCTGCCTGGCTCCCCGAATGTCAGTAAAAGCAGAACTTGGTGGAGCTCTTCATTCCAACAGTAGGGCCCCAGGGTCTGGGCCCCATTTCCCTTCTAGATCTTCTCCTCCATTGCCCTCCAGCATCTGACGCCAGAACCACGCTCAGCTATTCTTCTGGCAGAACTTTGTTTGTCCTGTTACCTGCAGCCTCCACCTGAGAATCTTCCCCATCCTCCCAAGCCCCTTTCAGTGGCCACCTCCTTAGGGCACCTGCCCTTCCCCCAAAAAGGTGTGATGTTGTCTTCCTCCCGCAGCCAAGCCCTGTCTCCTCAGACATTAGGATGCTCTGCCTTGTATCTTTCCATGCTTTCTCCAGGATGGTGTATACTTTTTGCCCTCGTCTTTGTATCTACCTCTACGGGAGCCTGAAGTTTATGGGCATGCTGTTTGGAGTCATTGGACCAAGTTACAGGGCTGTGCTGAAGTTATCTGACTAGGTACACAGCATCATCACCTGATGCGTTTTCTCCACCAGCTCCTGACTGCCTAGTGGAAGGAAGACAGGCCAAATGTTCTTTTTGCAAATACATCAGGCTTACAGCAGATAGGAACTGAATCCACCAACTTAGGTGTCTTTCTTAGAAGTCTTTCTTACAACTGGATTTATTTTGTATTCTGGGCCCTCCTTCCACAGGGTGGCGGTAGCTTAATTCCAGAGTTTAGAGGAATTCCTGCTTTCCTGAGGCTCGCCCCTAAGATTGGGGCTGCACTGGAACTCCACATAGCCTTCTGCCTGCCTGCGATCCCTGCACAGTCTCGTGCTGGTTTTCCATCCGTGAGGGTACTGCTTAACCATTCCTCACTCCTGACCCCATGGTCCATCTCTCTCTCCTTCCTCTAGGCCACTTGGGGGCCCCTGGGCTCATCCTGCTATCCGCTCCATGCGTGCAGCCATGCACACCCTCTGTGGCCACTTTAGATCCCACAGTGCCTTCAGCTGCTCATGGGCTCACGCCGGTGGGATCATTTCAGGTCTGCCTACTGGACTCCTGGGGATCTCTTTGCGACTGGGGCACCCTTCTGCTCCAGGATTCCAAAAGCTCTCTGAGGTTTCTGTCATCTCCTCCTGCCAGCGCAGGGCTCAGGGTCCCTTCTTAGGGGACCACCTGGGAGTCCAAAATCTTACTAAACACTTTTCTCCTCTCTCCATCCAGGAATCCTTATTTTTAAAAAAATTTTTATTGTTATGTTAATCACCATACATTACATCATTAGTTTTTGATGTAGTGTTCCATGATTCATTGTTTGTGTATAACACCCAGTGCTCCATTCAGTATGTGCCCTCTTTAATACCCATCACCAGGCTAACCCATCCCTCCACCCCCCTCCCCTCTAGAACCCTCAGTTTGTTTATCAGAGTCCATCGTCTCTCATGGTTCGTCTCCCCCTCCGATTTTCCCCCCTTCATTCTTCCCCTCATCAGTTTGTCCTTATGTATGGTCCAAAATCTCTTGTCATCGCCAAATCCTTTTCTGTTCCCTGGAGGCCCAAACCTTTGAAAACCCCAAAGTAGGAAAATATTACTTTCTTTGATGCCACTCTATGCTGAGACAATAGTCACGGACTGGAAGGGAGAAGTTGTAAAAGGCAGCAAGACACACTGGTGTGTGTGTGTGTGTGTGTGCGTGTGTAAGAGAGAGAATAATCATAGTGATTATCCTACAAGGGTCAAACCCAGAAAATTCACATGGATGCAATGTTATTAATTGAACTGCAGGCTTTCTGTGGATTTCCCTAGTTTCCCCACTAATGGTCTTTCCTGTTCTAGGATCCAATCCAGGATGCCCCGTTGCATGAATGGTCAAGTTTCCATATTTTCCTCGGATGAATGATGGTTTCTCAGTCTTCCCTTGTCTTTCATGACCTTGACAATTCTGAAGAGTATTGGTCAGTTATTTTGTGTACCTTCCCTCCCTTTGGGTCTGTCTGCACATTTGCTCTGTAATGAGCATCCTGACACAGGGTGATTTGGGATCAGTGCTTCATACCTGGTTTTGGACCCAGCTGTTTCCAGGGGGATTCCCATTTGATGCATAAACATCAAAATGCCAAGATCAAGCCCATTGTCTAAACCTGGGGACTCTTTACCTTGAAGATATTCAAAAGCCCGTGTTCCTAGCTGTGAAATGTTGGGAACGATTTTGGCAATGGACTAAATGCCTGGCTTTCTAAAGTGACTGTTTCGCAGATGGAGACCCTCTTTGAGATGGGATGGAATGAGAGCTTTTTAGGGATGGAAAGGACTGGAGACTGACTTGACGCTCTTCGTTTTACCCATAAGAAAACCAAACTGCGTTTTGGTCAAATGATTGGCTCAAGATGCTAGAACCAGTTGTTTGGATGAAACTTTTCAGTCTAATGCTCTCTCCTCCCATCCCTTTACTGTTGTTTGCAAATAATCTTATGAACAATAGTCCCACTGCTCTGGCAGCATGAGGAGCTCCTCCACTTTCGTGGTGGGCACAAGGGGTGCCGGCAGGGGTTGAGCACTCCCAGTGGGAAGGGGATGGAGCTGAAACACCTGCCCCAGTGGCCTGTGTCATATTGCACTGACCTTAGATTTTGGCCACACCTGTTCTCCTCAGGTGGGTCCCTGCCGCACCTTCCACAATGCCTCACTTTTCAGTAGCAGAGCTTTCTCCCAAGCCCTGGGAGTTTTGCTTAACCCAGCATGGCTGCAGGGGCTGTTCCCATGGAGAGCCACAGCCTCCAGTCCCACAAATGGACAGTTTGGAGGCTGGTTCTACAAAGGGGGCATGCCCAGAGGGGACCTCCATGTCTGGAGGGACCAGGTCATTAACCCATCCCTTCCTGGCTTTCCTCCTGCTTTGTTTCATCCTCCTCGTTCCTCCTTTCTGGAATCCCCTACCAAATAAGTTGTTTGCACCCAAGTCCCGATCTCTGGAGCTGCATTTGGGGGAATCCAAACTAGGAAAGGTGAGCTCCATACCCAAAGACCCAGCTTCACCCTATTTGGCCAACCATGGCCATGCAGAAGGCATACCCAGGGATGCCAAATATACTTACATTTGTATTCATCTCTATATATCTATATTTATTTATATTATTTAGATTTACATTCATATCTATATATTTATATTATTTTGGGGTGGGTCAGGTGTATTGAGGTATAATTTATTTAGATCACATTTCACTTTTTTTAGTGTGCAGTTCCATCATCCCCCCAAATTCCTTCATGACCATTTCAAGTAATCCCCCTTCCACCCCAGCCCCTGGCAGCCACTACTGTGCAGTTTAGCCCTTTCTAGAATGTCATATAAATGGACTCACATGGTATGCAGTCTTTTGAGCCTGGCTTCCTTAGCATGAGGTATTCGAGATGTGCCCATATTGTGGAGTATATCACTAGCTTGTTCTTCTTTTTTTTTAAAGATTTATTTTATTTATTTGAGAGAGAGAGAGGTGGGGGGAGGGGCAGAGGGAAAGAGAATGCCAAGCAGACTCTATGTTGGGTGCAGAGCCCGACTCCAGGCTGGATCCCACCACCTGAGATCATGGCCTGAGCTGAAACCAAGAGTCAGACCAGACATTCAACTGACTGAGCCACCCAGGTGTCCCTCCAGCTTGTCCTTTGTATTGCTGAGCAGCTTTCCATGGTATGGATGGGTCACAGTTTGTCTCTCCATTCACTTGTGGGAAGAACATTTGGGTTGTTTCCAGAAACTATTGTGAAGCTGTGTGTATAGGGTTTTGAGTGAACATAATTTTTTCATTTCTCTCCAGTAAATACCCAAGAGAGTGGAAGCTGGGTCACAGGATCAGTGTTATGTTTAACCTGGTAAGAAACTGCCAAACTGTTTATCTATGAAATTCCAGTTGTTCTGTGTCCTCATCAGCACTTGGTGTTGTCAGTTTTATTGACTTTAGTCATTTTAGTTTAATAGGTGTGTATCTCATCATGGTTTATTGCATTTCTCCAGTGACTAATGATGCTGAGCATCTTTTCTGGGGGGGTTTCTTGGCTATTTTCATATCTTGTTTTGTAAGTGTCTCTTCAAATCTTTTCCCCTTTAAGGTTCCTGCCACTACACCAGGGAAACGCCACTAAAAAAACAAGGAGCACACGCTGGAGCCTGGAAACCCACTGGCCCCATTTTGTGAACTCCATCTGTGGCCCCACTGACAACCCCAGAGATGCTGGGATCCAAGACTCACTTGCTGAGTGGGTAAGACCTTTTCATTCTTGTCGGGACTTACCCAGCAATGAGCCATGTAAATGTCACACTCAGACACAGACTCAAATTCACAAAGGCAGACAGTAGAATGCCAGTCACCAGGAGCCAAGCCAAGGGGTGGGGGGCTGCAGCGTTAGTGTTCACTGGGTGCGGGGCTTTGGTTGTACAAGATGAAAAGGGTTCTGGAGATGGATGGTGATGATGGTTGCACAACAGTGTGAATGTACTTAATACCACTGAACTGCATATTGGTTAAGATGGTAAATTTATTGGTATGTGTATGTTACCAGGATTTTAAAAAAAGTAAAATAACATCAACAAAAGATATAGGCTGGGAAGAAACAAAAAGCCATGCATCTCATCATTTTCACACCAATTATGCAATATCCAAAATGTCTTCTGATGCAAGACAAGTGCTGATCTTTGCTGCTAAAGGCAGATGAATCCCATCTGGGTACAGCATCTTTGGATTTTATATCACCTTGGCAGTGACAAATGGTTCTTTAAGCTTTTATGCTCACAAATAACATTTTGCGTTTGCATGTTGCATGCTACAATCGTTCATTAAATGCAAATCTGCTATCTTGTGAATGTCAGAGAATTCCACACAGACATGGGTAAAACAACATACGGACCCTTAAGGAAGGGGGTTGAAACAAAGCACTCTGCTCACCTATTCAACGGGAAGGTGGGTCCAACAGTAGCAACAGCGATTTTCACCGATGTGGGTCAAGGCTATCGTAAGCAGATGCATCAGACTTCGCCAGGACCCAGGGCCCTTGGCTGGGCTGGGTTTAAGCATTCTGAGGGCCCCGTCTGAAATTCGCTCTCTCATTATCAAGAAAACCACGTGTGTCCCTGGTCGTCCTTAAGAATCTGTGTTCAAGGTCGTATGGATGCTCTGTGATTGTGAAGGCCTTTTCAGGCCCACCCTTCCCACGTGATCACGGAGAAGCTGCAGGGTCCTGCATGCTCAAGACAAGTAGGGTTTTTATAACGGGCAGTGGCTGTTCTTCACTGGGAAATGTTTATATCTTTGGGGCCCTAAACCTTTTCCTTTACCATAATAAGGGGAAAATCCCAACTCATATGGATGAATCATCTTAAAAGAGAGGACCCTTTTATCTTATAATTGTCCAAAAGTGAGGGCTAAGTGGCCAGAGTCAAACATTTAAACTCTGTCTCTAAGCCAAACAAGTAAACAAACAAAAGTGATGAAGGCCCCCTTGCCAGCATTAGGGGACCCTTGCCATGTTTGGGGGTGTGGCTAATCTCCTTGGGGTAGGATAGGCCTTTCTATCTTTGAACTCCTGGAGGCTTCTGTGCTATAGAATGGCTCCTCTTCAAATTCAATCACTCCTGTACAACTTATGAAATTTTTGCTGTATTCACAAATCACCTACATTTACTTTGTATTTTCCATTAATGGACTTAATTCAATTTTCTATTTACTTTGCTATAACCATTACTTCCCAAACTTGAGTGTGCATTCTGAGTTTGTATTTCTATCACTTTCCCAGGTAATGTTAATGCTGCTGCTGTGGGGGCCACACTTGGACAACTATTGTTCTGAACAAGAGTATCCCAGAAATTGTGAATTGGATATGACAGTTTTATTGCTTTTCTAATACATATTAAAATGTGGATAGAACTGGGGCACCTGGGTGGCTCAGTCAGTAAGCGTCCGACTCTTGATTTCTGTTCAGGTCATGATCTCAGGGTCGAGAGATCGAGCTGGGCTCATGAATGGAGTGAAGACAATCACTAAGAAACCAAAATTGAACAGTACTGTGATGGTTTAGGGTGGGATTGCAGGGTGTCTATTGCTTCTGAAGGGCCAAACTTTGTGGACAGTTGCAAAAATATATCTGGAGGAGGGATTTCATGTGGAAAATAGGAGGAAACAATGTTAGTGAGCTGGCTGTGATTGAGGTGCAGGAAGGAAAGAATATGGATGAGCTGGTTGCGTGCAGTAGAAGGAGTTTTAGATTTGACTTAGTTCAGGCAGGAAGTCAGCCCCAGAAGCAGGCACATGACAAATTACAGCAGGCAAGGGGCAAGGATAGGTTACAAGCACCAATGGGGGTCAGAAAACAAAGCAGGGGACACGGAAAGCCCAGACTAGGGGCCTGGGAGGGCTCTCCTGGGTATTTCCCCTGGGAAAAGAAGGAAAGACTAAGAGACCTCTCAGAGAGAGCAATCGTTGTAACTTGGAGATGCTCACAAGCCAGTATTTCAAGGTTGGGGAGCAAGGTGGGGTAGGGGAGACCTGGACAGTGATGAAGAAACTGTGCAACCTGAAGATATGGGGCAGAGCGCCTCTGGGAATGATGCCATGCTCAATTTCAGATTGCCAGAGAGACACAATGATTTGGAAATGTCACACACCACTTTTCCCAACCTGCCTTCTAGGATACACTAGTTTGAACAATATAATGTGGTGTTTTGAATTTTAAAAAGCAGTGGGGGGAGTTGGTGATTGCTTCATAAAAGTGCTGCATGTAATGATGCTCCTCAAAGTGAGCCTCAGTGCAAGCAGCACATTAAAGGCTCTGAGAAGGTCTGCAGTAAAAGGAACTGATTGTAAGGTAATGTCCACTCAAATACCCTAATACCTATAAAGTCCATTCAGATAATGTCCACAAATGCCTTGAAGGGCTAATGTTCCCAGGAACAGTGTAGAATCAAGCAGAGATAAATCATTTTTCTATCTCATAGCTCAGGTTCATAGAGACATCTATCCCCCTGGACTTTCTATTTCCTGAAGCAAAGATTCAGAGATCAAAGGAGAAGTAACTGGCCATCTCTACATTGTCCCTCCCTAACCAAATTAGTTCAGCATTTCTTCAGTTGGAAGTTCAATGAGAAATTCAGCCAAAAGGAGTGTGTCTACCTAGTGTTTGTTTTAGCAACACAAAAACACAGATGAAGATTAGATGAGAACAGTCTCAAGTAGTTGCTTCCTGGTCTGGTGGCAAGTTTGTTGAGCAGCTACTATGCATCAGGCAGTAGTCACTGAGTGAACAAAGGTGTGTAGAAGATCGTCTCGGTGTGAAAATATACAGAAGCAGACCCCAGGGCAAGGAGTCCATCACAGTGGTTTAGTTAAGAGATGGTGTTAGGCAGTGAGTAGGGAAGTGGGGCAGGAAGGGAAGGTGGGCAGCATAGGGTGCCCTGATTGAGCAGGAAAGTTCTGTGGGACAGTATAGAACAAGTACTTCAATGTCATTTCTCCTGAGAGGCAGAGGAAGCTGGGGAAACTAACCATCAACTCTCCATCATTCTGCGTTGAGGACATTCTGGGCACTGCTCTCTAGCCCTTCCAGCTTGCCCTGTGGTCAGGGAGACAGGGGTCCCATGGCCAGAGCGGATGGTCCTAGGGGCAGGAGGAGCTGCAGGTATTTACAGAGAGCAGCTTTGCTGTGTGGAATTGAGTACACAGAGGACACTGGCAGAGTGTGACCTTATTGCTACAGGTCTGGAATAACGTTGTATGAAAGATGGGGTCCCTCAAGAGCTAATGGGGTCTCTCCAGGGGCTGAGAACCAGAAATAGCCCAGATACCCAGGGCCTGCTACGGGTTCCCAACTGACTGCATCTCACCATACATCCTGTTGGACTCTGACCCCCTGTTCTCACACTGAGGCATTTTAGCTGTGGTCAGTGTTTATATAAGTTATTTCCCCTTGAGTTCACAGAAGCAAAACACTGTTCTGGCAGGTGAGCCCTGCCCATGCTCCTAGTCTGGGGTGGACTGTGCCCTCAGTGCAGCAGGGGTCCCAGGATTATGATGTCTGGCTCTCTGCCCTGGAGAGCAGGAAGCACTACACAGGGCCAGGGGAGTGTCCTGGTGAGGGGTGTGGGTCTGGCTGGACTGAGGGCCCTGGAGTCTTAACCTTTCTCCACTACAGAGTGCTCCTGTGTAAACGGGAGGGATGCTTACTTTAGGGCTTACCTTCCAATGTATCTGCTGTATCATCTGTGACACCTGTTCTTCTATATGACAAACTTGCTTTTAGCAACCACCAGGTGATAATCATAAGTAGTCCTATTTTCTTGATTTTCCCCCTTTAGTTCTAAAATGAACATTTAAAATATAAGAATAAATTTCAGCTTTAAAAATACTATTCAAATATAATTAGTACAATTTGTCAGATTTGGACCCAGCTATGCACTTTCTACACTAAAATAAGTCACTTCACGTTCATCTTGTTTCATCATTTTGAATTTTAAACACGAATCAAAAACTCTAAGTGGCCACAAAGAGCAACAGAACTGAAGTACCTCAAGTTTTGCCTCTTCACCTTTATAACCACTGTGCTATCGTGGCTTATTCAAAATCTACTATTAATATGTTCATACCTGATGTCCCAGGATTGGAGTCATGGTTGCACCTGAAGCAAAGTACATACAACTTTGAGCCTAGGAATCTTCTTGTACAAAACAGCTGGGTAAGGGGCTGACTGTATGACAGAATTCTCTGAACCAACTTCCGTGTAGAACACAGTGTTTAAGAAAGGATAAGCCATCGCCAATTTGAAGCTTACATACACATATGTAAATGAAGTTCATCAGTGATCATAGTCATTGTTGAGGACTTTGATCAACACAAGACTTTTTGTTTTTAGAGAGAGGTATTTTCTTTCGGATGCTGTTAAGATTTGCTGGGCTATGGTTTTAATAAAAAGCAGAGAAATTTTCATCAGTGTTAGTATTGTTTCTGACAATACCAACCCCACTGCCCTGTCCTTGATGCACCACTGACTCACAGGGGTGTTGTGAGAATCAAGTCCACTGAAACAAGTAAAGCACATAGAAGAGGGCTTCCACTTAGCTATTTGTTTGCCTAGAAGACACAGATCCCACTTCTAGAAGAATCCAGAAGCATTTCAAGAAAGGCTGTCCATGAGTCAGAAAAATCTTTACATTAAGAAGGTAGAAATAGTCAAGATTCTCCTAAAAAAATAATATTGGGGAACTATCACAAAACTATAGTAACTAATTAGTGTGATATTGGGGCAAGAACAGGCAAATAGAAGAGTGGAACAGAATAGGGATTTGAGAAACAGACCCACCAATATGTGGAAACTTGATATATGACAAATCCCTGTGTAGAGTACAAATCATTTAGTAAAGGGTGCTGCTGGGCCACCCATTTAACCATATGGAAAAGAATGAAGTTAATCCCTCTCACAAGCTACTCGAACTTAATTCTAGATGGATGAGATAAAAATGAGAACGGTAAAACTTAAACATTTTTCAAAGAAAGAATAGGGTATCTAACCTGAGGATAGAAAAGATTTTCTTATACAACAGAAAAAAATAGTCCTATTCACATGTGAAAAGTCTGAATAAATAAGAGTTGAAGAAATACAAGAAAAGATTCTCCAGGTCATTTGTAATCAGTGAAATGCAAATTTAGGTGATCAGGAGATACCATTCTATGCTCCCTGGAGTGGCAAAATGAAAGAATCTGATAGGAAGTGTTGGTGAAGATGTGAATTACCGAGAACAACTCAACACTGATGGTGGGGGTTAAATGGGTGCAACCACTCTGGAAAATAATTGGGCACCATCTTGGAAATATGAACTCTGGTCCAGCAATTCCACTCCCAGTATATACCCTAAAGATGCTCTTGTACATTACACCGGAGACAGGCACAAGAATATTCATAACTTCATTGTTCTATTTTTGAGAATGTTTTTATTGTGCAATGCAACACACAGAAAGTGAAACTCCTCTTAGTCATCACCAAGTAACATATTAGAACATTGCTGGCCCCCAGGAATCCCTACATTCACCTTCTGATAGCCATTCCCCACTCTCCTTGCTCCTATTGTAACTATTTATTTGCTTTTATTCATTGTTTTACCAACTATGTAGGAATCCCTAAACATATAGTTTTCTTTTGCCTGTTTTTGAACTTTCTATAAATAGAACCATGCGCTATGTATTATTTTGTGTCTGTATTTTTTATTACTCAACATTATGTTTTTGAGATTCATTCATATTACAATGTGGTAGCTATAGTTCATTTATTTTTATTGTTTGTATAATAATCTACTGCATGACTATACCTCTATTCACTCTATAGTTCATGGACATTTGGATTGTTTCAGTTTTTGGCTAATATAAACATTACATTAAATTGCATTTCCTTGATTACTAAGAGTTAGACATTTTTTGTACATTTTTTGGCTATTAAGATTCCCTTTTTTGCCATGTATATGCAAGGTGTGTTTTTTGGTCCATTTTTTCCCATTAGATTGTCTTTCTTCCTGATTTACATAGTTTGAGCTCTCAGTTTTATGTGCATGAAATATTTTCTTCCACTGTGTGAAGTGGTGGTGCTTTTTCAGTCCTTTAATAATGGCTTTTGATGAGTAGAATTCTCACTTTTTAATGTATTGAAATTTGTTGGTTTTTTCCCTTTATGATTAGTATATTTTTGTGTCTTGCTTAAGAAATCTTTCTCCATTCTAGGGTAAAGGAGACAGTCTCCTATGACACCTTCCAAATACTTTATATTATTATTATTTTTCTTTCATTTTGCTTTTCACTTAGAACTCATCTAGAATTGAATCTTGTATATGGTGTGAGGTAGGGATCTAATTTCATATTTTCTTTGTGGATACTCAATTGTCCCAGCCACATATATCTTAAAGTCTGTTCCTTCTCCCATTGCCCTTCAATTTTACTTTTGTCATAAATCAAGTGTCCATATATACTTGGGTTTTTTTTAGAAATACTCTATACTGCCCATTTCTTGATTGGATCATTTGTTCTTTAGGTGTTGAGTTTAATAATAATGGGCAGACATGAACAGACATTTTTCCAAAGAAGACAACCAAATGGCCAACAGACACATGACACATGCTCAACATCACTTGGCATCAGGGAAATCCAAATCAAAACCTCAATGAGATACCACCTCACAACAGTCAGAATGGCTAAAATTAACAAGTCAGGAAATGACAGATGCTGGCGGGGATGTGGAGAAAGGGGAACCCTCCTACACTGTTGGTAGGAATGCAAGCTGGTGCAGCCACTCTGGAAAACAGTATGGAGGTTCCTTAAAAAATTGAAAATAGAGCTATCATTCAATCCAGCAATTGCACTACTGGGTATTTACCCCTAAAATTCAAATGTAGGGATCTGAAGGGGTATGTGCACCCCGATGTTTATAGCAGCAATGTCCACAATAATCAAACTGTGGAGAGAGCCAAGATGTCCATCGACAGATGCATGGATAAAGAAGAAGTGGTATATATACACAATGGAATATTATGCAGCCATCAAAAGGAATGAAATCTTGCCATTTGCAACAACATGGATGGAACTGGAGGGTATTATGCTGAGTGAAATAAGTCAAACAGAGAAAGACATGTATCATATGACCTCACTGATATGAGGAATTCTTAATCTCAGGAAACAAACTGAGGGTTGCTGGAGTGGTGGGGGGTGGGAGGGATGGGGTGGCTGGGTGATAGACATTGGGGAGGGTATGTGCTATGGTGAGCACTGTGAATTGTGTAAGACTGTTGAATCACAGACCTGTACCTCTGAAACAAATAATACATTGTATGTTAAAAAAAAAAAAAGAAGAAGAAGATAGCAGGAAGGGAGGAATGAAGGGGGGGAAATCAGAGGGGGAGACGAACCATGAGAGACTATGGACTCTGAGAAAAAAACTGAGGGTTCTAGAGGGGAGGGGTTGGGGGGATGTGTTAGCCTGGTGAGGGGTATTAAAGAGGGCACATTCTGCATGGAGCACTGGGTGTTATATGCAAACAATGAATCATGGAACACTACATCAGAAACTAATGATGTAATTTATGGTGATTAACATAACATTAAAAAAAAGAAATACTCTATATTATTCCATTAATCTATTTATTTATACTTCAACCAATATTATGTTGATTTAACGGATATAGTATTATTTTAAGTCTTGATATTGGGTAGAGCAAATCTACTCTCTTCTTTCTTCTTCAGGAGGATCTCAACTATTGTTGGCCCTTTTCATTTCCACATAAATTTTAGAATATGTTTGTTGGGCTAATTGGGATTGCAGTGAATATACATCGATTTAGGGTGGAATTAGTATTTTTATGATATTGAGTCTATCAATCCATGAATATGATAGTTGCTCTTCATTTGGTTAGGTCTTCCTTAATTTCTCTCAATAAAATTTACAGTTTTCTGTATAGAAGTCTTGAAATCTTTTGTTAGATTTATTCCTAGGCACTTGATATATATGTATATTTTTGAAGCAGATGTAAATGGTGTCTTTTTCTCTTAATTTTATATTCTAGCTGTTTGTTACTGGTGTGGAGAAATGCAATTGATCTTTGTATGTTGATTTTACAATGAGCACCTTGTGACACTCTTTTATTACTTCTAATCTCTTATAGATTCTTCCAGCTTTCACATATACAATCATATTATCTGCAAGATAACAATAATTTTGCTCCTTCTTTTAAAATACCTATGCCTTACATATATTAAAATACAGATACCTAGACCCCACCCCCAGAGATTCAGATTCAGCTGCCCTGGGGTGGGATCCTGGATTCTGTAGTTCTAATAAGGTAATGCTAATATATCAGAATTACTGTGGGGAGCTTTTGAAAAATACTGATGCCTGGCCCCATCTGGGGAAACCCTGATTCAATTGGTCTGTAGTGGGACTGTGGCACTGATGTCCCTTTTTAAAAACCTCCTTAGGTGATTCTAATGGGAAGCCAAAGTTGGAGATCCCAAATATTTAAAAAAAGCATTCTTTATTGTCCTGAAATGAAATTCATGGATAGTATCACTTATTTATACATGTCATTAAAAAAGATAAAATAGTATTTGTTCTGTAATCTAAAGGAGAAATAAAAGGAAATCTAAAAGTCACTTTTGGTAATATATATAATTATACATATATATGTAACATATAATATAATATATATTTGATAGGTAAATGTTTGGGCACAATTCTCTAGGAGACATGACAGAGGTGCTTGTCCCATCAGAATATAAAGTCACAGTCTCAAATCCGACCCAGCCTGGGGTGTGGTGTGGGTCACTCCACACATGGCTGCACGGCCAAGGTGCCATGGTTTTCTAAGCCAGTGAAAAACTCTACCTAAAGTTCTGGACAGAACAAAGCTTTGACTCACACTGTGGCTGGATTTCCGCACAATTCAGCACATGTGAAACCAGGCAATAACACTTTACGTTCCTGTGTCAGATAGGGTTGGGGTTCTAGGGTCAGGAATTATAAGTAAGTTGTTCCCAGACATGCACTTCAGGCTGAATTTTGGGCATTTCCAAACTCTAGGCTCCCCTCCCTCAAGTGCCAGAATTCTCTCCCTTCTCATTAAGCAACCACAGATGCATCCCCCTAAATTTCTCAGGACACCCCTTTGAATATGGACGCTGAAGGAAAGAATAAAGAGGGGCTCATTGAAATGTACTCAAATACTTTCTGCATGGGAGCAGCACCATGCAGAATATCGCTGGTGGGTTAATCTGTGGTCGCTGTGGCATAAATGACTCCCATCTCCCCATATATCCACCCCGAGCAAGGGAGTGGGGAGAGAAGGACCGCAAGTTGCAGGGCAAGCCAACCCTTACTGGAAGTTCAGATTTAGTTTCCCCTCTCAGAACGTGCAAAGGGCCCCTTGAGAGAGGTGAAGGAGCTTTCTTTACACTCACTGCACCAGCGCCCCCTCCCCCCACCCCATTAAACCTGGGAAACATTTAGCAATCTCTAGTGCCCTCTAGTGGCCAATACTTGTCATGCCAGGTAACAAGAGCTTAATTTTTACTGTTTAAAAAACTGAACAAGCAGACATCATGCTGAGTAAAATAAGACTGGCACAAAAGACAAATACTATATGATTCCTCTTTATGAGGCATCAGGAGTAGTTCGAGTCACAGCGACAGAAAGTAGAGTAGTGGTTGCCAGGGACTGAGGGGAAAAGGAAATGCGGAGTTACTCTTCAATATGTATAGTTTCAGTTTGGGAAGAAGGAGAAGTTCTGGATATGGATGGGCATGATGGTTGCACAACAATGTGAATATAGCTAATGCCACTAAATTGTACACTTAAAGATGGCTAAGATGATAAATTTTATAGTATGTATATTTTAACACACACACACACAACTCCTACAGAAGTAAAATTTCAGCCTACACAGGTTTATAGAATAAAAAGTTCATTCTGTCCTGCATTTTCTTCCCTCATTCCAAACTTGCCGCACCCCCAGAAGACGTTTCTACCCTTTTTCTATGCATTTACAAATTACATGTGTGCATATTATAAATGTATTTGTTTCTCTATGTGCACACGGAAATGTAGAATCTAGAACTATACAAATTGTATGAAATATATTTTATACGTATCTATAGACATGTTTATATGTATATTCCGTATTTCTATATATTTTGAAATTTTGTATATACAGGCATATGTAAAATATATACACATGCTGTAGATATAAAAACTTCAGATAAGTTTCAAAATATAAAAGGAATCTGTGTTACTACCACATAATATTTTACGGTATGGATATAACATGCTTTAGTTGACTTCCTCTCCTACTGGTGGACATTTCGACTATTTTTGCTTCTTCCCCTTTACAAGAACACCTCATATATGTAACTTTGTGCACACATGTGAGGCTTTCTGTAGGATAGTTACCCAAATACTTCCAACTTCCCGTTCAAGTCAGAAACTCGAATCTGCCACACAAAAGCTTGTATGAATGAGAGCCTGGAGATCAACCCATGGGGATTGTTTGGACTTGTAGCTGCATTCCTAGCCCTGGAGTTCAGGTTTTTATTTCTATTTGTTTATTATCATTTTTAATTTATGTATCATTAACATACAGTGTTATATTAGTTTCAGGTGTCCAACATAGTGATTCGACAATTCTAAAGATTTTATTTATTTATTTATTTGACAGAGAGAGACACAGCGAGAGAGGGAACACAAGCAGGGGGAGTGGGAGAAGGAGAAGCAGGCTCCCTGTTGAGCAGAGAGCCCGATGCGGGGCTTGATCCCAGGACCCTGGGATCATGACCTGAGCTGAAGGCAGACGCTTAACAACTGAGCCACCCAGGCACCCCGTGATTTGACAATTCTATACACTACTCAGTGCTCACCACTGTAAGTGTAGTCATCGTCTGTCAACATACAACCTTACACAACATTATTGACTATGTTCAACAGGCTGTCCTTTTCATCCCTGTGACTTGTTTATTTTATAACTGGAAGTTTGTACCTCTTAATCTCCTTTATTTTTTTCCCCCATTCCCCCACCCACCTCCCCTCTGGCAACCACCTGTTTGTTCTCTGTAGTAAAGAACCAGTTTCTTGGTTTGTTTGTTTGTTCGTTAATTTTTGATTTTAGATTCCACATATAAGGGAAATCATACAGTATTGTCTTTCTCTGACTTATTTCACTTAGCGTAATGTCTTCTATGTCCATTGGTGTTGTCACAAGTGACAAGATCTCATTCTTTTTTATGGCCAAGTGATATTCCATTGTATATATATACCACACCTTCTTTATCCATTCATCCATCTTTTTTTTAAAAAAAGATTTATTTATTTACTTTAAAGAGAGAGAGGGCATGAGCCGGGGGAGGGGCAGAGGGAGAGAGAGAATCTCAAGCAGACTCCCCACTGAGCACAGAGCCCTGGATGAGAGGCTTGATCTCATGACCCTGAGATCCTGACCTGAGAAAAAACCAAGAGTTGGATGTTTAACTGACCGAGCCACCCAGGCGCCCCTCCATTCATCTATATTTTTAATTAAAAAAATAGAAAATACTTTTATGTGGTTCAAAATTAAAAAACCACAAAGGGGTGTACAGTGACAAGTCTCCCTCTCCTTCTACTTCTGGTCACACAGGCTCCACAGAGCCGACCAATGTCATCCACCTTTTCTGAACCCTTGCAGAGATTGTTTATGTGTGAGAAAAAAAAAAAGCTTTTTTCAAAAACTATCAACAATTGTACATCAAACACACAGTTCTGCACCTCTTTTTTCATCAAATAATGGGAAATTATGTTTTTATGAGGAAAAACACTTTCTCCATTCTCTTTTTGTGGCATTTCATTATGTGGATGTGCCATAATTTATTTAACCTGTCCCCTCTTGGTGGACACCTTGGTTGGTTCCAGTCTTTGTTGTCACATCCAATGCTACAATGAATAGCCCTGTACAATTGTCACTGTGCCCATGTGTGAGGACACACAGAGGATTCGTTCCTGGTAGTGGGATGACTGGCTGACATAGCTGTGCATTTTAAGAAGAATTGCAAGTTGCTCTTGGTAGTGGCTGTGCCAATTTGTGCCCATCCTCCTTTTGTGATGGTGTCTGTTTCTCCTTTACCAGAATGATGTTGTGTTATGGGTAAGTGAAAGACAGTATCTCAATGTGTTTTATCATGAGAATTTTTTTTAGTATGAATATGGCCAGACATCTTCTGAAAAACTGATGAGGGGGCCCAGAGTTTGTCACCTCTTTTTTACTTTTATTTTTTCAAAGATTTTATTTTACTTTAAGTTATCTCGACACCCAACGTGGGGCTCAAGTTTACAACCCTGAGATCAAGAGTTGCATGCTCTACTGACTGAGCCAACCAGGTGCCCCAGTCTCCCCCTTTATAGATGTAATTTGTGTGCTGGTCTGTGTGACCTGCTAATTTATGTGAGTGGGAACCACGGCATGTCATGTCCCTCCTCCTGCAGCTCCATCCCTGGGCTCAGTGTGCCTTAGGGCATTCCATGGATTTTGGAGAAGAAAGTGGATCTTTTCTCTTCACCTGTCCATCTTGTGCTCCTCTCTTAGAGTCCCCAAGTGATGCTATCTTCCCATTGTCCCTCGATTCTTCCTATCCCCATCCTCTGCTATGTCATCTGGCCCCATGACCAAGTCCACGGACAATTTCAGAGGGATATCAGCTTGTGGGGATGAGCATGGGAGGAGGCCTGGTTTGTAGGTTCTTCCTTCCATGGCTCTTGCTTGCTGCCTTCCAGGCTACGCCAAGTGCTGCTCTCATGTTCCATGGGCGTGGCCTCGTCATCCAGCATCGATTCTCAGAGATAGTAAGAGCTACCTGCTCCTGCATGTGCCTTGCCCTCTCCTGGACTCATGCCCTCCCACATTCTGTCCCCTCTCCCTTATAAGGCCCTCAAGTCCAGCATGGACTTACAGGACAGCAAGTCCTGTAAACTCACTCCCCCTGCCTCGCACGTGTCTGCACCTGTCTCAGGCACCCGTCACCTACTGTGTAAACTTGATTCTTGCCTTCTTCCCCTTCCACAATCATGGAAGGGGCAGGATCTCTGTCTGAGTTATCTTTGTGACACCAGCGCCCAGCACAGTGCCTGAGGTACAGGAAATGTGTGCTCTTGCAGCCAATGGCCACACCAGGAAATATTTCCCAGCCTCTCGTTTCTCTGGAAAATTGTATCATCACTGGGGATGTCAAGTACAGCATGGCGACTGTAGTTAATAAAACTGTATTGTTTATTTGAAAGTTGCTGAGGGAGAGGATTTTAAAAATTTTTATCACAAGAGAAAAAAGTAACTATGTGTGGTGGTGGGTGTTTCTTAGACTTATTATGGTGATCATTTCCCAATATAAACAAATATCCAATCACTGGGTTGTACACCTGAAGCTAATGTTATAAGTCGATTATATCTCAATTTTTTTAAAAAAGGAAAGTTGTATCATCAAATCTCAGCAGATCTCAAATGGTTAAGAAGAAAATTAACACATGTACTGACTGTATTTTCTTATTTTCTTGTTGCTCTGGCATTTGGACCCTTAATCCTGGAGACACTGCCCCTCCCAGGGCTAGCTTATTTCTAGAGAGGGCAAACAAATCCCCCGTGAGTGCACCTTGGATATACAGCTGACCCTTGAACAACGGGTTTGAACTGCGTGGGTCCACTTATATACGGATTTTTTCCAGTAAATACACTATAGTGCTCTAAATGTATTTTCTCTTCCTTATGACTTTCTTAATAACCCTTTCTTTTCTCTAGCTTACTTAATTGTAAGAATATGGCATATTATATGCATAATATATATATATACACACACACACACACACACACACAGAATATGTGTTAATTGACTATGTTATCAGTAAGGCTTTTGGTCAACAGTAGGCTATTAGTAGTTAAGTTTTGGGGGAGTCAAAAGTTATATGTGGATTATGGGGGGCAATTTGTACCCCAGCCTCTGTGTTAAGTGTCAGCCGTACAGACCAGCCAGTCCAGACCCTGTACTCCCAACCATCACCTTTACCAGACTCTGTCACACCAAGCCAACATTCCCCCTGAACTAACACACCCTTGGGCCAAGTACCAGACAACAGGGGGCCACTCCTACAGCCCAGAGCCTCCTGAAACTATTCAAACACTCCAGTCTTTTTTTTTTTTTTTAAGATTTCATTTTTATTTATTTGAGAGAGTGTGAGTGAGAGAGTACAAGCAGGGGGAGCCGCCGAGGGAGAGGGAGGACCTCGATTCAGGACCCTGGGATCATGACCTGAGCCGAAGACAGAAGCTTAACTGACTGAGCCACCCAGGCGCCCCTCAAATGCTCCAGTCTTAAGCCTACCCAGCTACCAAACCTGCTTCCCCCATTCCTTCCCATGAAAACCCCAATAAAGTTTCTAGGCCAGGATCTCTTACCCCATCGCCTCCTGAACGACTCTGGGGCTTCCCCACATGGCCTTGCGAGAAGAACCACCTGTTTCTAGGGATCTATGTGCCTAAACTTCCTTCATGAGAATCATTTCCATGTGTGTGTCTTGCCATTTCTGATTAAAACAAATCCCACGCCCGTTTTTAGAAAAACCTAGAAGTGGATTCCTATTATGGCCCCATACCAGGCATTTTATTTTTTAGTCTTCACCTTGTACTGCTGTCTTCTGCTTTCTCCAGCTTCCTCCACTGGCCCCAGTGAAAAAGATTCATCAAATTTTGAGGGAAAATAAAGGAATGAAATTGGTGACCTAGCTGATTTCAACCCCTGGGTGATGGTTTTTAAAAACCAGGTTGGTCATGCATTTATATGGTTTTTTTTTTTTTTCAAGAGGAGGTGGAAATGATGAAAATATGACTGAAAGGAAATTAGCTGCCACCAGGTTTTCTGTGATCTGTAGCAAATATGAAATAGTGAAATACACATATATTAGTAAAAATACTTCCTGCACAAAGCTTCAATTGTCAAGAAGGGCTTTGGGGCAGATTGCGTTTTCCAAAGATGGCTACATTCTTGTCCCCATATTGCTTGCTCTTCTTCAATGTGATCCTGCCATTTTCCATTAAGAGGCGGCACCTGGTTTCCTGCCCCTTGAGTCTGGGCTGACTTTAGTGACTAGCTTGTCACAGTAGAATGTGGCAGAGGTGATGCTGCATGGCTTCTGATGCTAGGTCAGAAGAAGCCCTGAAGCTCCACCTCAGTTTCTTGGAGCTCTCACTCCTGGGATGTTCTCTGTCAGAGCTCAGCAATGTGCTTAGAGAAACCCAAGCCCCGTGGAGAGGCACTCTGGTCAACAAAACTGGCTGAGCCCTGGCTCTTGAAACTTTGCACTCCATGCACAAGTCATGGGGCGAGGGAGCTTCCCAAGGACCCCACTGTTCTGGGACCCCAGATGTCGCAGGCAGAACCCAGCCATCCTGTTCCCACCCTGCCTGAATTCCAGAACCACAGAATCCGAAAGAAGACTACATGAAATGCTTGCTGTTTTGCATCTTTAAGTTTGGAGTGGTTTGTTGATCAGCAATAGAATATTGGATCAGGCCTAAAATCACATGTAGAGGGTGGGGGCAAATTGCAAATTATAGAAACCTAGAGTTGACACCCTACGCCCAGACTCAAGGTGGCTACACTTCGGCTGAAATCAGAAACAGCTCCTGCCCTTTGTCTTGAATTACTTGAAGTTTGAATTATGGGAGGATTTCAAGGAGTATCCTTCTGATAAAATGCTGTTTTTTGGTAAATTTTCTCTTCAATTCTTCTCCCTCCCTCCCTCCCTCCCTCTCTGCCTCCCTTCTTTCCTAATGAGGCATTCCGAAAGCAGCGTGGGTAGATTGCTACAGGGAGGCACAGAGGCATGACTCTAGTTCTGGAGTCTGTGCAGGGATGTGGCAGAGGCTGTGTTGCTCTGGGTGGAGATCTGCATGGGTGAGGTTTGCATCCAGCTGACTGGCTGCCCAGCGTAGACCTCCAATACTGCTTGGAAACCAGCAAAAGCTGTAATGTGTTTCCCAAGCACTGGAGTAAGGTGGCGACTTGGTGATAATCAGTCCTTCCCCAGGAAAGGGAAAACGCTTCCATTTCATTGACTGTGAGATCTGGTGGCTGGTGAGATGGCTTTTCATTAACCTGGGTAGCGAAGGAGGATCCTTAGCTTCTGGTTCCCAAGGAAAGCACTAAGTGACTGGAGGTTTCAGGTTCTCAGTATGCTCCGGTCTGGCAGCGCTGCTGCATTGCTCATAGACGGTGATGTGGACGGTGCCTCCTAGAGGTGTGCAGGGCTCAGCCTGGGCAGCCAATACACTCCAGCCCAGAACGAGTTGCTGTACGAGAGTCTTTGTTACCAGGTGTATGGATTTTATTTGCAGAATTGGTGTCTTTTAAAAAGAAAAGCCTTGAAAAGCCTGAAGAAATGAAAAGCAATCCATTCACCCCACACCTCTCTCTTCCCTAGACATTGAGTACTTCCCAGCCATCCTTACCGGAGCCTCTCTGCAGATAATTGCAAAGACCTGGTTCTTCACACTCCATCTGCGGGAAGGAGGGAACACACACGGGGTTCCAGACACAGGCAGCACAGGGCAAAATGGCCCCCTCAATGGTCAGGGCAGTCTCAAAGTTGATTCCCAAGGCTGGGACCATGGGAATACCTCCCCTCCCAGGCCACTTGTCTTCACTGCCCCCAGGGTCAGCAGGAGCAGACATGTCACACCCCTTAGCTTCTCCTCAAATGAACCCTACAACCTGGCACCGCTGGACACAGAAAAATTACTCCTACTCTCACCTTTTCCCTAATGGTCCCTATGTGGCAGCAGCGCTGATGAGCAGTAGATTCACGTTATTCGCGGTAGCTGTGTTGTATAAGGTCATTGCAAACATGGAATGAGTGTAGGTGACTGAGCCATTGCTCCTGGGGGAAATAAGGGTTAGCTACCAGCAAGCCTCTGGTCATAACATTTCATCAGCTGATCAACAGATAACTTCATTTCGTGTGTGTTTCCGTTTAAAGATGCCTTATTTAATCTGTAATGCTGAGTCATTAACGTTGGACTCACAGCCAACTGCGCTGTGCTCATGCCTGAACGAAGCTGATTTTACACACATATCTTCTCCCATAAGGGCACAGCCCAGCCTTCCTGTGCTTAGGGACACTAGCCAGCATTCTGCCATTTAAAAGTGAAACCACCAGAAAAGCACAAAACAGGAAAACATGGCACTAAAAAGAAAGGACACTTGTTTTCACTGTGAGAGCTGAGACAAGAAGCCAGAGTGGGAACACGCACTTTGGGCGACTCAAATTTTTTGCTGTTCTGTGTGTGGTTGTGAATGACCATGCAGATGCTTCAAGTATTGATTTGGGGATTGCAAATAAACATTAGCAAGTAGCTGAATTTGCAAATACTGGATTTGCAGATAATGGGGGTTGACTGTATTTTTACTTAATTACTACGTAAAACAATGTCCCTTTTCACTCTGTCCATTCACCATGGTCCCAGGTGTCAAATGTGAATGCCCCCAGGGGGCAGGCAGGTCACATAAGGGTCTGGTGGCACAGAGATCACAGGCCTCATCTAAAGGAGAAGTAGCGCCCCTGCTCCAGGTGATTCTTGCTATGGGGATGCAAACCCGGTGTGGGGAAGGTGGATGGGGTCCCTTAATTTTTACTTGGGAAGGAGAAGTTGGTGTTACAGAGATTTCATGTTTATTTTGGGGGTGCTGGAGATTATGGGGGGCTAGGGCTCCCCCATTTCATCCCTTGATACTGCTCAAGGGACACTATTTTGTCAGAATTCCTGATTTTTCATGAGAAAGCTGGAAGTTCAGATTTTTATCTGGATATCAGGATTTTCAAATATAGTCAATTAATTAAAACAAAAGCCCTACCACACTGTGGAAGCCCAAACAGAACAGGAATCACCTGGACACGTGTCTGCTATGTTCCTAGCTGGCACTGCCACCTAGGATATCGGTGAGAGGCTGATGGTAAGCTCAGGTAATCCACTTGACTGGTACTTGCCCATTCACTTTGCTGCGTCACTTTTATCCATTGACATGACCTGCAAATATTTCTGCTTTCAGAAAGGACTGATAATGGAGGGGGGGGTATGTGAATTTGTGACTACATTGAGGGCACAGTTGAGCTGTAGGAGGTTGAAACCCCTGCCTTCAGTGGGATCCTATAAGGGTTTACATATATTAAATCAATAATACCTTTTTACACCTGGCACGACATAAGCCTAGCCAGCAGCTGCTGAAGACTGGCTTATGCCAATAATGAGGGAAATACGACTTCTACACAGAGAGTGAAGATCTCCCTAGCACTTTCAAGTATATCTGGGTCCTTCCAATAAGTGGCTTTTTTTTTTTTTTTTAATCTTACGCTTCTTGTGTATGAAAGCATTCTGTGAGGTTATGTCCATGAAAACAAATGCCTTTTTTTCTTTTCCTAACAAAAGCACGGTAATGAAAGATAAGGATTAGGTTACACCATGGCTACCAGGGTTGTCAACAAGCCTTTTGAGATTTTCTTTTTTTGTTGTAATCAGTTAATGAATTGGAGTTTTCTACAGAGCTCATAGAAGGTGGCTTTTCAGATCTGGGAGCAGAAAATCAGAGAGACACTTTTTCCATGAGGAATGTCGAAGGGCCTTGTTTCGTCTTGTGGCTGCACACAGACTCAATCGGGTCCAGGACTAATCTTGCTAATTACCACAGGTGGATTTTTGACCCAAGGAAGAAAATAAGGCTCCAGGGCACTTCTCTGTGGCTGCCTTGGGACCCTTCAGAAGTGATGAGCCGCCAATCTGCAAGCCGCTTGGGTTATAATGATTCTCAAATGGGCTTTTATGTGGACGAGAAACATGACCTAAGGCATTGGGGACACCAGAGAAGACACTTTTTATGCAGCTTGAGATGTGAGCAGAGAGCAAAAGTGATTGCAAAGCATTGAGTCCCACTGCTCTTTCAAGCATTATAGAGTGTTTTCTGAATTATGATAGTACATACTTGTGCATGAATTGTACTTAAACTTAGCATTTTTGGAACAACCTGGGTTTGCACTTTCTATGATCCAGGTGTGGATCTGGATGTTTTCTATCTGCAAGACCTCACTCAAGACCTCACTCATTTGATCTTTTCGGTGAATGGGAGTGGTAGGAGTGATTGCTGTCCCCATTTTACAGGGGAGGGGACTAAGGTTGCCAAGTTAGCCAAGGATCCAGCTGCGTCTTGAGCCCAAGTTTGATCCCAAAGCTTGTGCTCCTTGAGGCCGCAGAACACGGTTGGGCAACAGCAGAAAGTGTCTTAGATGTGATGTGAGATGATTTCACTGACCTGTTATGAGATGGGCCATAGGAGGACTCAAGCTGGTGGGGCATTTAGTGGGAAGTTCAAAGGGCTGTAGTTTGTTTAGCGACATGTTTCTAACCACCTTGTAGGATCTGCCTCAAATCATGGAGATTGTTGCAAATTTACTACCAGTGTGAGAAAAAAACACCTCATTACTGGTGTCATGTGATGAGCCATTTTGGACCCATTACTGATTAATAATGCCTGAGTAGGGAGATCTATTTTCCTCTTCGTTTTTCTCTGGTTTCTATAAACTCCTCACCCTCCTACTGTGGCCAGATGCCTTTACCACTCCTATCTCTCCGTACCTCCTTGGGAAATTTGCTGCATCTGCTTTCCTTTTGCTTTTGAATAGTCTTTTCCTGTCAACTAGATTCTTCCTATTACTTTTTCCATCAACATTGTAAGGGTTGAAAAAATTGTATTGAGAACACTTACCACCTCAATGCTACAGTGAACATTTTGCTGTGTTGGCTTTATCACATATCTGTCCTCTGGACACTCTCTAGCCAGGCAGCCCCCAATGCTATGTCTTTCTTTAAATACATTTCAGAGTCAGTAACGGACACTTACACTTCCTCCCTAGACACTTTGGCATGTGTATCGTGGACCAGTCTTCAAAAATAGTTATTTTTGGTTTCTTTTCTGTTAAGTAAGAATGTACTTATGGTGAAATGCACAATTCTTTTGTATACCACTCAGCTAGTTTTTTCTATTTGCTTTCATCCATACTCAAATCTCTTCTTTTCTGTTTTTTTAAGATTATTTATTTATTTATTTGACAGAGAGAGAGAAAGAAGCAGCACAAGCAGGCAGAGTGGCAGGCAGAGGGAGAGGGAGAAGCAGGCTCCTCACTGAGCAGGGAGCCCAACGTGGGGCTCGATCCCAGGACCCTGAAATTGTGACTGAGCTGAAAGCAGATGCTTAACCGGCTGAGTCACACAGGAGCCCCCAAATCTCTTCTATTTAAAAAGCAAACCGTGCCTGCCTTCAGCCCCCCAAAATCTTCAATTACTGTCCCATCTCTCTCTCCTTTTTCAACCAGACTTCTTGAATGCACTGTCCCCATTTCTTCTCTCTCCACTCTTCTTGCACTCATCTGCTTCCTTCCCTAACCCCTCCTCCATCTTCACAGATATTGCCAGCAAGCTCTGATCCCCTAATCCAAAGGACACTATCCTGTGGTCAGTTTTCTTTAACCCTCAGTGGCCTTCACATGGACCTCTCCTCTCTTGGCACATTTACTCCCTTGACTTGTGGGAGGCTCTACTCTTCTGGCTTTCCTTTCTGGCCCTCTGCTGCCCATTCTTTCTGTCACTGGGGGTCAACCTTCTCCTCTAGAATTAAATATTAGAGTTACTTAGGCTCAGCCTTTCTTTCTCCTGGGATGATTGCACCAACTTCTGTGGTTTCAATTTCTCCCTGCATATGTGTGACTCTCCAGTTCGGGTTCTGGCTGGCATCTCTCCTCAAGTTCTAGACCCGTTTGTCCAGCTCTGCATCTCCTCTTGGGTGGCTCAGGGGCGCCCACAGTCTTCGCATCCCAAACCAAGCCCACAGTCTTTTCTTCTCACACTGGGCCTTCTCCAGGGTCCCCCACCACATGGAGAAGTATTTCCTAGTGCTGATGACCCAGGAGCCGTCAGTGAATCCTCTACCTATGATTTAATTGATTACTCAAATCCTGTTGGTTTTGTGTTCAACAACGATCCCTTGATGCCAACTTCTGCTTCTCTCTGCTACCATGGTAAGTGTTCATGCCTAACTGAGCTCCCTTCCCTCTCTCACCACCCATTCTCCACCCAGCAGGCACTAATCTATCATTATGTGGACAGCAAAGACCTTCTGGGTTAGATCCCTGCCTGTCTCTCCAGCCCACCTCACACCCTGCAATCTCACTGGCCATCTTTAGTTCCCCCATCATGCCCTGATCCTTCCCACTGCTGACCTCTACCTGCATCCTTTTGTCTTGATCATCCCTTGCCCGGCTCTCAGCAGCCCCTACTCCATGCATGTGTCTTGTACATGTAACCCCCTCCCTGATGCAATGCATCTCATATGCCACATGCCCCTGCTTTCAGATACTCAGCACAGCCACACCTTCACAATTCCTTGTGACTAACAGCCTCTTCCTCATGTAAGCATCCTGATGGTGTCTTCATTTTTTTGTTTTTGCTTTATCTCCAGCACCTAGTGCAATGTCCAGACACATATTAGAAGCGTAACAAATAGTGTTGACCAAACACATGAAATTTCATTCTTCATACTATTTATCATTTTTTAGAATGGAATGTACTTAATGTGAACCAAGGGACCCAAATTGGAGAATTAGTGTAACAGTGGCTAGTTCAGATTAAAGAAACTATTTTGATACATCTGGGGGATTGAGTTCCTTGGGTAGGAAACAGTTTCCGTCATGTCACCTCATTTAAAAAAAATATGGACTCGGTGGCCATACACTCAGTGGCTTACAAAGCATGGGGAGGAGGCCTGAAGTCTGGTACCACCTCTGAGTAACCGTGGATTTGGAAAGTGTGAATACCTCCTTCTCATGCTCTGTTTTTCTCATTGGCAGAACAGGACAATCACATGCTTCCCTCGAGTCTCCAGGATTTGTGAGGTTCAGATGGTATTTGTGCATCTTCGCAAAACATTAAAATCATGTTAACCTACTGGGAAGGGGCAATCATGTTTAGGATTGGATTCCACCAGATTCTCCTGTTCTCCCTTGGAGCAAAGTGGAAGGGCTGCAGTGTGGGCCCTCCTGCTTTGGAGACTTGAGAAGTGGACCAAAACCACATGTTACTATTACTGTTGTGTTGTTATGATTGGCATCTCAGTAGGAGTGGCTCTCCACAAGCCTCAGTCTTCCCTCCAGGCTTCTGGGCTTGCAGTTGCTTTGGCTGAAGCTGCAGGCTGTGGACCTGCACCAGGGTGGTTTGGTGCCTGGTTCTGCCTGGGGCGGCAGGCTGCTCAGCAGAAACGTGCTTCTCTTCTAACACACAGGTTGCCGGTGACCCAGGGCTGGGCTTTTGAGCAGGCTGCCACCCGAGGCGCTTCTGGGAATCGTCATTCTCCTCTCCTTGCAGCAAAAACCTCAGCAGCTGCTCCATGGGGAGGTTAATTAATGCAATTAACAATGAATGTCTTAATTGCAGATGTTTAGAGAGATACTTTACTATTATTATTGCTATTATTGTTTGTGTACGACTCTCCACACACTTGGATGTCTCTTTATTAAAGCAAATAAAACCATAATTAGGTACAGCCCAATTCAAACAGTGGCAGTGGCCTGCAGCAGGAAGCCATAATTCAAGAACAAGAGGCGTTCTCAACAAATATTTTGTTGCCTGCCCGGTAACTGGTTGTGTGCCAGAGCCCTGCGAGTGACTCCGCAGAGCCCTTCCTTGCTTGCCTACAGCCTGGCCAGACAGGGCAGGCAGGGTGAAGGGGACAGACTGAGAGGAGCCAGGCCCCCTTGGCAGCCATCCCAGGGAACAGGCCCTGAACAAGCTGAGAGGTGAGGCAGAAGCTCACAGACAGGTACTCAAGGGCACAGGTTAGGGATTCTGTTTCCAAGAAGGCTCCAGAAGGTCAGAATCTGGGAATCCCCAAAAAAGACAGTTTACTGCACTCAAATTGAGGCTTTGGAAGATTAGGAGGAAGGAACTGGAGATCAGATCAGCATTTCGAGGGGAAACCATCAACAGAACACATACCCCGGGCCTTGACCATGGATCAAGGCCTTGACCATAGAGTCTTTGGCTGCATTTCCCAGTAGCACAGATGGCTCACAATGTGCAATCGGGTGCATCGATATGCTAATGATGGCCTCTTTAAGTGAAATTAATGCCCAGTTGTGTGAGTAGAGCCGCCCTTCATTATTCCCTGTGATATGAAGATGTGTCGGAGATTCTTCCCGGCCTCTCAGTGACACTCTTCATACAAAATTTATCTCTTTTATGGATTTGAAGCTCTTTCAGATACATATCAAAGACCTTTCCATGCCTCTACCATGCATAATATATTCTGCAACAGCTTATAATAAATCATCTTCCCTCTCTGACTGGTTAGCTGTGAGCAAACATGGCTATTGCTTTCACTGAAAGGATGTGAGATCCTCATATTTAATACTCTGCCTCTTGTTACCCATCTTCCCTAAGGAGCCCCACAAAATGGCAAGGACCTGGGATCACCCCAACTACTGTTCTGATTTTAAAGTAACTGTATCCATGGTATAGAAAACATAACAGGCTGTTATTTCACATTGAACGAATCTTTTCCTCTCCTTTGTCTTGCTTCCTGTTTTCACAAACAGACACAGCACAGGTACTCATTGCCATTTCCAAAAGACAGGCCGGGAAAAGTGGACCATATTGGCGGTTGCATCTGAGCTGAGCACAGAAGGGCTTTGTGGCATCTTGAGGAGAGAAACAAAAGAGGACAATTTAATTTGCAAATTAGAAATAGCAAAGACTGTCCAAAATGGCGGCTCCTGACCTGGGAATGGCACCATAGCCCCACTGGCTGCCAAAGCTGGGAGACAGCTGCCCATCTTCACCAATTACTGATGCAGAACCAAAGGGATTAGGTTTTCTGATCTCATGGATCAATGGGGCTGTGTGTATGTGTGTGTGTGTGTCTGTGTGTGTGTGTGTGTGGTGGATCATGAAGCAGGAGGGCAGGTATTTTTTTTGTTTTTTGTGGTGTTACTTCTGATGGCCAATGTATGTTCAAGGAACTGAAGCCTGTGGTGGAGATGGCTAGGTGTTCCTACCCCCTATCTGTTTGCCTCTTCTTCTATAGGAAGAGAACCTGAATTTATAGATGGACAATGATTGCACAGAATAAAGGTGACCCTTCCCAGTCTTCCTTACAGCTAGATGTGGCCATGGGACAAAGTTTTGGCTTTTATAGGATGTAAAAATAGAAGTGTCTTATGGCAGCTTCTGAGAACTCCCTTTACTTGTTTCTCCTTTGCCTATTTATTCTTCTGGCTGAGATGAAGGATGTACTGGCTGGAGCTGGAGGAGCCACTTTGAAACATGAAGTGAACTGGAGGGTAGAGATCATACACAGAGAAGCTACAAAATAGAAGGAATGTGAGTTCCTGAGGACTTCAAAGAGTAGAGGTGTCTTAATAGGTCTCAAGGGCCTACCTATAGACATCAGTGGATGAAAGAAATAGACTCCAATCTTGTTTCCTATGTCTCACAGTTAAGATAGAAGCTCAGAGTGTAGACTGGAAACTTGGAGGAAGAGAGAAGTTTCTCTTTTATATTCCATTTCTCAAGGACTTTGTAGAGTGTGGAATGAAGTCTCCTTGGCTCCCGTTTTCTCTGATGTAGAGAAGCATAGCACTCATTCAACACTTATGCTTTGTGTTGGTAAGGAGGGAGAAATGAAACCTAGAATGTCCTATGTGATATCACTTAATGCCCAAATTTTTATCCCCCAATATTATTCCCATTAACACCAAGAAAGGCTCAATTACCAGAGAATTCAACAGTTGTCATATTGGTAAGCCATAATTGGTTATGGCACCCTTGTGGCCCAAGTGATTCACCAAGGACCCTCACCAGGGATTTAAGCAGTGGAAATTGACAGAGCGACTTGTAGCACTTTACAGATGTACCCAAGAAGATCTGGCATTCTTTGCTTTTTACCTCTGGGAAAGAGAATGGTTAGTTATCTGTGGCAGTCTGAAGCCTTCTAGGAGATCCTGGAGGTGCCCATCCAATCCAGCAGAGTTGGGAAACCTTCAAGGAATTCTGCTTTACCTTCTCCAGGTTTCATTCATTCATTCATTCATTCAGCAAATCTGTACTAACGCCAAGAGTTGTGCTAGATGCTAAGGATATAATGATGAACAAAATCAGAACTAGCCGTAGGCTTTTAATGTTTTTTTACCCTCATAAGAATGGAGCACCATTGGATAATTATAAGCGGTGGGGTATTTCGACCAGATTTGTGGTTTGAAGCAATCGCCCTAACTGCAAGGTGTAAAATGGCCTGGTGGGGTTGGAGCAGGTGAGGAAACACCTATTTGCATGCTGGGATGATGGTCTCAGAGAGAGGTGATGGTGGCTTGGATGGGCAGGGAATGGCAGTGGAGAAGGAAGGAGATGTTTGGATCCAGAAGTGATGTGGGAAGTGAAGTGACTGATGGCAATATAATGCAATTTAAAAATAGCATCTTCTCAGACATTCTGCATATCTCCTTTAGCTTTGCTAAAGGAGGACACAGGGTAACAGTATCTGATGGGTCATCTTAAGGCCACCCATATCTGCACTACTTGCCTCCTGTGAAGAAGACAGAAGATACCCAGGTCTTCTCAGTTGTTTAAGAGCACAGACTTATGTCCCAACTGTGTGACAATGGGAAAGTGGTTTAACTTCTCTTGGTCTCATTTTTATCTTCTGTACGATGGAAATAACTGGGCACTGGGGTGGCTCAGTCGGTTGGTCATTTGACTCTTGGTTTTGCTTCAGGTCATGATCTTGGGGTCCTGGGATCCGGCCCCACATCCGGCTCCACACTCAGCAGAGAGTCTGCTTGAGGATTCCCTCTCTCCCTCTCCCTCTGTTCTTCCTCCCAGCTCTCTCTCTCTAAAATCAATCAATCAATCAATCTTAAAAAAAAAAAAGAAATAACTATTGTGCCTGAATGGGATTAGGATGTTCAGAGGTCCTCATGGCATAATGTATAAACTTGTCAAATCACTAAGTTTTACATCTGAAACTAAGGTAACATTGTGTGTCAACTCATTAAAAAAAAAAAAGTTCAGAGTTCCTCAATGCAGATAAGCTTATTATATTTATTGTTTTGGTCCTTTGCATATAATGCAAAACACCATTATATTTAAAAATGGTACATAATTTATATGATAAAACTAAACTAGTTTAGTTTGACATTTTATGATTGCAAAATACTCAAAAATTTTACCGAAGTGGAAATTTCCTCATTTGTCTGCCCAGACCTCCTCCCCACTCCCTAGTGTCTGAAATGCTGGTTTGATTGTCTAGGTAATTCTTACCTTATATGTTGGGATAATTAAATGAGATAATGAATTAGAGCATTTAACACAAGGCATGGCAGATGGTAAGCTCTCAATAAATATTAGTTATATGTTTGGAGACAAAACAATCATCCTAAAAGAGGGTGTGGTTTAGGGAAGGGCTACACAGTTACTCAGCAAACTCTGATGGAAACTGTATAGGTCAGTTATGATGTTGAACAAACATGCCCACTCAGTTTCAATCCCCTTCCACATTCTTTTTCCCACCCCCAGCTCTTCATAGGTGTTAAGCTATAAAACCAAACAATGCCCAAAAATCCTCTGGAGAGAAAGCCCCAAGCATTTAGAGCAACTGATAATGACTTGCCTGGGATTATTACATTAGATGAAATACAACAAAAACAACTTTGTAGTTTAGATTAATGACACTAATTTTTGCTTTCCAGTTATTATAATGTTGCAGTTCTTAGTAGAAGGCTGGGAATAAAGTTTTCCTCTGCAATACTGCATGTGGAAGCCATGTGGACCAGGTGGCCACTGCTTCATGAACGGAGGAGAGTGCCCATTCTTCTAGCATAGAAGGAGTGGAATTTGCACTGTAAGCCACTCGATAAAAATGGCTATGCAGCTCTTCAGAATCACTATGCCAGCTATCTAAACTGACTCACCAAACTTTGCTGACGACACTTTGGAGTAAGTGTACCATTTACACGTTTAAAGAAGGATGTTTAATTTGTACGTGGAATACTTTCAAGTATTCAAGTAAGAGCATGTTAACTGGATTCATGCACTAATTGGCAGCTGGGCTGAGGATTCTTACAAATGCTGAGGACTCTTGCAAAAGTCCAACAACTGGTCTAAAATTGGAATTCCTTTGCTGAGTTGTTTTTCCAAGGGTAGATCTGAGAAAATGAAGAACTGCCTCTCTAGAGTTCCGGGAAACTAGACTTCCAAACAGAGGCACCTCTCAAGTGAGCTGTTGATGTATCATTCTTGGAGTCTTGTGGACATGACTGGCTCTTGCAGTCATGGTTGAAATCATTCAGACACCTCCACGTGTCTGTCACAATTGCTGTAGGCAATCAGTTCAGAGTGACTTCTAACTCTTTTTTAAATTGAAGTATAGTTGACATACTATGCTATATTAGTTTCAGGTGTACAACATAGTGACTAGACAGTTCTAGACATTACTCAGTACTTGCCATGATAAGTGCAGTCACCACCAGTCACAATACAATGTTATTACAATATTATCGATGATATTTCTTATGTTGTACTTTTTGTCTCTGTGCCTTAATTATTTTATAACTGGAATATTTGTACCTCTTAACTCCTTTTATCTGTCTTTACCATCCTCCTGCTCACCAAGACCTATAACTCTTGAGCAGCTAGGGCTAAGGGAACAGCTTCTGCTTCAGGATGTTTTAGTTTGGATTTCCCCAGAAACACCCACAGGGGGGTGGGGAAGAAAGACAGAGGGGAGGGTGGCTAATTGGATGTGCTGTTTAGCCAGTGATGCTGTAGGCATCTGGAGTTCCATCCCTCCAGGAAAATCTGGGAGGTGGAGAACATGGAGAGATGGGGCACAGAGGCTGAGGTCTTTATGCTGTAGGTCCCCACCACTTGGCGGCTGAGGGCTGCTTCTGGGAGCATTGTCCTCCAGGGCTTTTGCTTGCCCTGCATGCTCCAGTGGTCAGAATCCCTAGCAGTGTTTGTGGGAAGCAGCCTTGGCATGTGAGACAGTGCCAAGAGGCATGGAAAAAGCATCTGCAGCGACAGATCACACCAGGTTCACTTTATGCATCATCTAAATTCTGCCAGACCTCCCTGCCCCATACATTTTGTGTCCCTCATCAATCTGCATTGTTGTTACTCATTAGACTCTTATCCTATTGCTCTTTCTGGAAGATTTCTGGAATCTGCCTACATAATTCCTCCTTGACCTTCAGGTCTCGCCTAAGCATGCTTTTTTTCAGAGAGGCCTGCCTCAGTATCCTGCTGGGCTCATGTCCCCCAGCATATGCATATTCCACAGCCATTTCAGCATGCCTAGTGAGCCTCTCCACAGAAAACCACATTTCCCAGAATCCCCTGGGGTGGGGTTCTGGATCTTATCTGGATGTACCTGTGCATGGCAGAAGGCAAGAGGTGCAGTGGAGCCATGCTTGTGATTTTTCCACTTTGTGTTGTCTGGCAAGCTGACTGAAGAGTTGGGTTGTTCCATGGCACCTTTCCATTATTCAGGCTCTAGTTTCGTAGTGTCAAGAGGCTGAGTGAAGGGCATTTGTTGTTTTGCCCATGTGTATTTATCTGGTGTGGCATGGTCTGGACCAATAGTTGGGGTGGATCACAGTCAAGGTTGCCTGGAGCCAACAGGCCCTGTATCAGCCTTCTGAGTCCCAATCATCCTGATTGTCCCATGGGCGGTAGCTGCCCTGGTGGGACAGATCCACGGTGTTGCTCTGAAAGTCAATTCTGGAGGCCTAGTCTGGTCTGGATTCTTCCAAAGATTGTGTAAGCACTTGATTCCACTGACTTAATGCATGTCTGTTTAAGATACTTGTGATGGTTTGTGTTTCTACAATTAAACCTTGACTGATGTATGATATCTCATAGTACCACACTTCTCCTTTGCAGCAGTTTTATATCTATTTGTGTGGTCATAGAATATGGGTCTTCTATTCAGACAGTTGCATGAATATGAGCTTAGAGCAACTTTAGCTAGTATAGTAACTTAGGTGGTGGTCTCAATCAGGGCTGATTTCCTCGCCCCACCCCGCCACAGGAGACTTTTGTGAAGGTCTGGAAACCTTTTTGGTCATCATAACTGGGAAGGGTGATGTCAGCATTTAGTGGGAGGAGGACAGGGATGCTGCTAAACATCCTACAGTATCTGAGACAGCCCCCTGCAGCAGGGAATTATCCAGCCTGAAGTTTCAATAGTGTTGAAGTTGGGAAACTCTGACTTATAGGTTTCTTAAATTATATTGAGTAGTACACATAATCTCCAGGAGAGCAAAGAGCTTTGTTGATCTACCACCCAGCCAGGGTGAAGTGCCTAAACACAGTCCAGACTGTTCTAGGAAATGCCCTGCTATTGCCTTCCCATGGTTTGAAATGTTGGGTGCCAGAAACTCTCCTGGGCAGTGGTGTGGTTATTGACCCCAGTGTGTGGAGAGGGTTGTGGAGCCAAGAGTAGTATATGATGGAAACTCAGACCTGGGCTCCTCTTTGCTTCCCTGTACCACTTATTCTTGCCTTTGTAGGACCCAACTTGGAAAAAAGATGGCTAAAAAGTTGGATGAATCACTTGTAAGTTTTGGCAAGAACAAGAATGGCATTTATCTCTTTTTTCCAAATTGGTAATATTTTGAAAGATTTTCTGACTTTAAGGCAGTTATTTTGCTCAGACTATCTGTGGGTGTGTCCATGCACACACATGTGCTAGTTATTTGTTTATTTGGCCCACAGGCAATTCAGGATTATATTATTATTGTAGAAGAAATCAGACAATAAAGAAGATATAGAGATAAATGCAAAACCCCCTTTGAAACCTCTGCCCTAATCCCAACCATCCTCCTCAGAGGTACCCACTGTTATAGTTTGGTGCATATTTGAGATATATGGTGTATGTGTTTTCCATGCATTTGTATGCACACATAGGCATGTAGAAGGCATATAGTCTTACTTTTAAGACTTATTTAATTTTTTTGTTTGATTGTATGTATAATTCTGCAATTTCCTTTCCGTCCCCCCCAACCTTTTTTCTTTTAACTTTGCATGTCTTTTTTTTATTATTATGTTCAGTTAGCCAGCATATAGTACATCATAAGCTTTTGTTGTAGTGTTCAAAGATTCATTAGTTGCGTATAACACTCAGTGCTCATCCCAACATGTACCTTGGCAAGTCTTGAAGAGTTTTCCACATGAGATGGTAGGCTTCCCCTCTTTCTGTTGGCTGCTGCATAGTGCAGCTTGGTACAGACCTGTCATGTTTAGGCAACTGAAGAGTAGCTACCATAAAGCCTCCACCTACAGACAGCCTGTCTGGGTTTAAGTTGTGGTTTCACCACTTACCACATGCACGATGTTGGGCACATAGGTTAGTTGCCCAGTGCCCGGGTTTTCTCTGGTTCCCAGTACCCTGGGTCTTTCATCTGTAAAATATGTGAACTTGTTGAAGCCATCCACTTCCGGTAAATCAACAAGGCGGGTTTATATTGTAATATGCCATCACCACGTGTTCCCCAGGGCTAAGTGTATGAAGGGACGCAGTTTGAGTTCCATTGAATCCTCACTTCTTCCTTTCTAAAATTTTCCTCCCACCAGGGAAAGAATTCTAAATAGATGCAGTTGAAACCTTTAAAAGGTCCTAGGCTTAAGAAGTGATATTTTATATAGTTTCCTAGAAATGCCCCCTTCACGACCTACTAGGCTATAGGCAGGATATCAGTTGATTCCAATGATTCTTTATTTCACCTTGGCATGTCTTTTATCAGAAATCATATGGAAACTTTTTAATTTATGGGCTTTTATTGCAATCCTCAATTCACCCTGAGTAGTCTATTATTAAGTGTTCTAGAGGTTCTTATTGTCCCTTATCAGAGAATTGTATCTCAGCGCAATTCATCCGTAGTCATTCTTCACAGAGAGAATCTTTCATATTACCTTTCTTTCATCTTACAACGACAACTCTTGAATACATCATTACTCCACAATGAGCTTATAAATTATTATCATTAGGCAATTTTTTATATAATCTGATTTTATAAACTGTTTATTTTTATTATCATTGGGAGGGAAACCAGTAAATGCATCTGTCTGTTTGGATCCACCATGATAACAGTAATAGAAAAACTAAGTCAGGACATCTTACTGAGCCACAGACTTTGGCTTTGTAATGAGTTCAGACTGGGACCTGTGTGTGCATATAACCAAGCACCATGGCCCTCCCTGGGGCTCAGATGCTACCGTTAAAGTCATCTTAATTAGTAAGGCTGACTTATCAAAATGTCTTACATTTGTCTGGATATTTTTTTCTTCACAGAAATGAGTTTTAAAATTGCAAAATAAAATACTTTTATTTTTTAATTTTTTAATTGAGGTGTAATTAACATACAATCTTACATTAGTTTCAGGTGCACAAAATATTGGTTCAATAATTCTACATATTAATCAGTGCTCACTACAGTAAGTGTAGTCACCACCTGTCACCATATAATGTTATTACAATATTATAGACTATATTCCCTATACTGTACTTTTCATCTCCATGACTTATTTATTTTATAGCTAGAAGTTTATACTCTTAAGCCCCTTTATCTATTTCACCCGTCCCCCGTCCCATTCAACAACACGTTTGCTCTCTATATTTAAGAGTCTTTGTTTACTTCTTTGTTCATTTGGGTTTTTTTTTTTATTTGTCTTTCTCTGTATGACTTATTTCACTTAGTATAATACCCTCTAGGTCTCCCCATGTTGTTGCAAAGGGCAAGATCTCATTCTTTTTTATGGCAGAGTAATATTCCATTGTGTATATATGCCACTTCTTTATTCATTCAGCTATCAGTGGACACCTAGGTTTCTTTCATGTCTTGGCTATTCTAAGCATAGGGCTGCATACATACCTCCTTTTGAATTATTGTTTTGGTTTTCTTTGGATAAAAAGTTAAAAATAAAAATACCATATGAACCAGTAATAAAATATTTTTTAAATGAAGAAAAAATACTTAGGAGTATGGGATTTACTATGTGAAACCTTAACTCAAGGAGGACTCCCCTGCATTCTCTAGATCACTGCCCCCATCACCCTGCTTCCTGTTCTTAGAGAATGCAGATATTTCTCTCTGGTCATATAGTGAGAAGTTAACATTTTTGCCCATCAGTGCTGTCCAGTAGAACTTACTCTGATGAGGGAAATATTTTCTATGGTAGATATGTATGGCATGTGAAATGTGCCTGATACAACTGAGGAACTAAATTTTAAATTTTACTTAATTCTAATTAAACCTCATACCTAAATTAACTTACGTAAATTTTAAAGTTTAAGCTTAAAATTTAAACTTAAATAGCCTTGTGTTGCCTGTGGCTGCCGTACTGGACAGGACAGTTTTAGATCATGCACAGTTTGTGGTATTTATATACTACATTACTGCTTATTTCCATTAGAATGGATAATTGAGAATTGACCAATTTTTTACCAATTTGGGTAATTCTTTACCCACATTTAACATTTCTTAAGAAGAGAATAATATTAATAACATCCAGCAACCACAGTTTCGGTTGTGTGTGAGGTTCTGTTCTCATATTTTACCTAGATTAGCCCATCTAGTCCTCCCACGAGTTATGAAAGAAGTACTGCTTTTATCCACTTTTTGCAGCTGAGGGAATGGAAGAAGCCCAGAGAAGTGAAGTAACTTGCCTAAGGACACACAGCTAGTGGCTGCCTGGCTCCAGAGTCCACAACTACGGTTTGGGTATCCTCTACTAGGATACTGAACCATGTCCTGTGTCTGACTCTCAATTCATTCGCTATGGTATGTGTGATATCAAGGTCCCTGGAATGGGGTTGGGGTGGGATGTATTAGGGGGATCCTTAGAGAGATACTGAGGAGAGACTGGACTGGATATATTCTGATGCCCATCCTCTCTCTAAATTCCTATGATTCTGAGGATTAAGGTAATTGAATGGAATTTTGGGTTCCTTCCATGTAAGACCCACTTTTTAAAGGAACATAATTTAACATTCCATCTCATGCTCAGGAAGATTAGAAGATATAGGTTGTTTTCTTCTTTTCCTGATTGGTGCATATAATATTTCACTTGTTGGTGGGCACACATATGACAGAGAGGGAAAGGGACTTTCAGAAGTTTTGTTGTTTTCTCATTTGATACCCAAGGAAGGACACCCAGGATGTCACAGTCCAGGGATTTACACACACCATATGCTAAAACTCAGCCCCAGTTACCAAAAATTCTGATACTAAATGTCTTTCTTTCCATCATAGTATTTGCTCGATTTCATTATGAAATATATTTCAAATGATTCCAGGGAAGTTACAACTTAAATTAATTGAAGGCAAGTCAAAGGTTTGAGAAATATAATACTATCAGGTAATACACAATAGATGTGAACACTGGACACCTGAATAAATCCATGACAAGTGGTGATTTTTGTGGGGTCTTTTTCTGCAAAGCTGCAGCTAGACCTTTGGGGACATCTGAATGTCTGCCGTTTCATGTTAGAATGGATGAGTGCTAGAATATCCAAGAAAATGCATATATGCATTAATTAGGAAGTATCTAAACCTTAATCAGGAAATATCATTTCAGAGACCCCCTGATTTAACCTCTTCCTTCCCTTTTTAAAGTTACCCCTAAGATAAAGAAGATGTGGTATATATGTACAATGAAATATTATGCAGCCATTAAAAGGAATGAAATCTTGCCATTTGCAACAATGTGGATGGAACTGGAGGGTATTAAGCTGAGTGAAATAAGTCAATCAGAGAAAGACGTGTATCATATGACCTCACTGATGTGAGGAGTTCTTAATCTCAGGAAACAAACTGAGGGTTGCTGGAGTGGTGGGGGGTGGGAGGGATGGGGTGGCTGGGTGATAGACATTGGGGAGGGTATGTGCTATGGTGAGCACTGTGAATTGTGTAAGACTGTTGAATCACAGATCTGTACCTCTGAAACAAGTAATACATTATATGTTAAGAAAAAAAGAAGATAGCAGGAAGGGAGAAATGAAGGGGGGGAAATAGGAGGGGGAGACGAACCATGAGAGACTATGGACTCTGAGAAACAAACTGAGGGTTCTAGCGGGGAAGGGGGTGGGGAGATGGGTTAGCCTGGTGATGGGTATTGAAGAGGCACGTTCTGCATGGAACACTGTGTGTTATATGCAAACAATGAATCATGGAACACTACATCAAAAACTAATGATGTAATGTATGGTGATTAACATAACATAATAATAAAAAATAAATTAATTAATTAATTAATTTAAAAAAAAGTTACCCCTAAGTATATAAATGTTCATTATGTATTCTGAATAGTTGTGTGTACAGTGTTTTCTCCATAGATAATGCTTGTTTTTTATATTTGCTTATATTATCTGTTGTCACACATCCATTTAGAAAATTTGAATTGATCAAGTTATGGCTTTTTTTTTTTTCATTTTCTGTTTTTAAATAACTTCCTCCCTCAGATCTATTGAGGTATAATTGACAAATAAAATCACATATACTTAAAGTGTTTTAAATTTGATTGGATATATATATATATTTCCCCATCAGTGCTGCTATATATATATATGTATATATATATATATAATGTGAAATATTTACCATATATAATATATTGTGAAATATTTACCATAGTTAAGTTAGTTAACATATTCATCATTTCACAGTTACCTTTTTTGAAAAATAGCTTTTTAGGAAATTCATTCCTAGAACTACCAGACAATCCAGCAATTCCACTTCTGAGTATTTATCTTAAGAAAATGAAAACACAGGGGCGCCTGGGTGGCTCAGTCATTAAGCGTCTGCCTTCGGCTCAGGTCATGATCCCAGGGTCCTGGGATCGAGCCCCGCATTGGGCTCCGAGCCCCGCATTGGGCTCCCTGCTCCGCGGGAAGCCTGCTTCTCCCTCTCCCACTCCCCCTGCTTGTGTTCCCTCTCTCGCTCTGTCTCTCTCTGTCAAATAAATAAATAAAATCTTTAAAAAAAAAAAGAAAGAAAATGAAAACACCAATCTGAAGAGATACATGCACACTTATGTTTATTGCAGCATTATTTACAATAGCCAAGATATGGAAACAACCTAAGTGTCCATCGGTAGATGAGTGGATAAAGAAGATACAATGGAATATTACTCAGCCATAAAAAAGAATGAGATCTTGCCATTCACGAAAACATGATGGGTTGAGGAATAATGTTAAGTGAAATAAGTCAGACAGAGAAAGACAAATATGGTGTGATTTCATTCATATGTGGAATCTAGAAAACAAAAGAAACAAGCAAAACAAAACAGAAGCAGACTCATAGATATAGAGAACAAACTGGTGGTTACCAAAGGGGGAGGGGTTGGGGGGGCGGATGAAGAAGGTGAAGGGGATTAGGAGGTACAAACATGCAGTTATAGAATGAATAAGTCACAGGGATGTAATGTACAGCAGAAGGAATATAGTCAATAATGTAATAACTTTATATGGTGACAGATGGTAATCAGACTTATTGGGGTTATTTTGTAATGTGTAAAAATATCGAATCACTATGATGGACACCTGAAGCTACTAGGATATTGTATGCCAATTATTCTTCAATAAAAAAGTAAAACAAAATTCTTTCCTTTACAAAATTGTAATCTCTTGTAGTGGGTTTAAGATTTTTAAGGGTTTTGTGTCCATGATGTGAATAAGAATTATAATTTTGTTTTGTTTTCCACAATATTGCTTATTGAGGGGTGCATCTTTTCCACCCCATGGACTTTTAATGCCTTTTCTGTCATATTCCATCTATGTGTGGGTTTGGCTTTTTATTCTGCTGCATTTATAAATGTATTTATCCCTCTATCACTTCCACATGGTTTTAATCACTGAACTTTTATATTAGATTGTGATTTCTGAAAAGACAAACCTCCCTCTTTTTCAAATTAGTCTTTTATGCTCCAAAATCTCTCTTCTTTTGTATCAGGGTTTCTCAACTTTGGCATTGTTGATGTTTGGGGCCAGATTATTCTTTGTGGTAGGGGCCTGTTATGTGCATTGCAGGATGATTAGCAGAATCCTTGGTCTCTCCCCACTAGATCTTCAGACATTGTCAAATATCCACTTGGGGACAAAATTACCCTGGTTATAAACTATGGTTCTACAGGAATTGATTCTATAGGAATCAGTGTATCAGATTCCAAAAATGTTTGGTTTGGGTGTAGATTGCAATTATGTTAAATTTATAGATTACTTTTAGGAAGAATCACTATTATTACAATATAGAGTCTTCTCAAACATGAGCAAGTTTCATTTCTCTGCATTTTCTCAATCTCATTTCATGTCTTTCAGCAATGTTTTATAATTTCCCCCATGAAAGTTGTGCACATCTTTTGTTATGTTTATTCTTGGGCACTGCAGATTATTTTTGCTATTGTAAAAAAAAAAGGTCTTTCCTTTTACAATTCCAATCTCTCCAATTGGTCATTGTCAATGTGAAAGAATATTACTAATTTATTGTGTGTTTACTGTGCATCTGGAAATCTTGTTGAACTCTTTTTAAAAAATCTAATAGACTTCTAGAATTCTTTGTGTAGATAATCATATTGTCTGCACATAACCACAGTGTTGACCCATCACTTAGCATGCTTACACCTTTAACTTTGTTTCCTCATCTTATCGCATTGGCTAAGATCTCCAGGGGGACGCTGAATAGTAGCATGAATAGAGGGACACTTTTATTTTACAAGCAAAGAAACAAGGCTTTGGGTTTGTCCAAGGTCATTCAATGAATTAGAGAAGAGACAAGGCTGGATTCTAAGGTTTACAAACTTCTCTTTCCTTTATGATTCCTTGCTTTTTTGGTTTGTATTTGGTTATTTTAATTAACACAAAACCAATTTGCTCTCAGGACTCTTGATTTTAAAACTATTAAATCCTTAAAACTTACATATGGTCCTTTGTACCAAGGGAATATAACGCATCAGCATCCTCGTGTTGACATGAAATCTGTTGTTCTTTGATTATGAAAGCATAGCACAACATATAGAGAAGATGAATCACTACGTTGTCAACCTGAAACTAATGTAGCACCATGTGTCAACTATACTCAAATAAAAAACAATTAAAAAGCATGTCGGCTATTTAAAACCAGAATCTACTAGTCTGAGAGTATGTTTCTACCTGGGAAATCCATGAAGTAGTGTCTTCTTGTTAGAGAGAGACTTTAAGAGGATGCAGCTCCTATAATAAAAATAGCTAAGTTTTATGGATCACTTAAGATGAAGCTGGCACAGTGCTAGGTACTTTTCAAGTATGCTCTCTATGTCTTTATAACAATGCTCTGAGGTGTATGTTATTACCCCCATTTTAGAGATGAAGAAACTGAACCTCAGAGTAACTTGCCCAAGGTCTCCTGTTCCTGAGTTTATAGAGCTTGGACTCAAATCAAGGTTAGACATCAAAGTATATGATCTACATTGAGTGATATATATTTTGACTGCCATCAGATGTACACATGTGAAATTAATATTGGATGAATTCAAATGCAGTTTGGAGGAATGAACTCTTTTCACTGCGTTAGCTTAAATTAATAGAATGCATGAAAAATAAGGCAAATGTAGTTGTGTCTTAGTATCTCTTCCTCATAAATACATACAAAGCAATAATAGATTCCAGTTAGTAAATGCTTCTAATTTGCTGGGCACACTATGCATATTGTATCTTATCTGCATAACAAATTTGGAAGGAAAGTCTTATTAGTACCATTTTAGGGAATAGGAAACTGGGGCTCCCAGAGATTTAGTAACAACTAATAAGGCACAGAGCCAGGTCGTGCCCTGCTACTTACACCACATTAGGCTGACCAAGCTGGCTTGTCAGCCCAAAGCTGTGTTTTGGTCACACTAGATTCCCAGTTGAAAAAATGTGCTCTAGCAGCTGCATTTAAAAGAATCATTTCTATCATTATGCAGTATGTAGAACCCAAGAGGGGCTTCTATAAACATGAGTACATGTTCCCAGACAAAGAAGATAATATCTATGACAAACAGCCATTATCTAGAACATCTGTTAGGCTGTTTCTCCTGGTTTTAAATAATGCATGGCCTGCTCTAATTCAGGTGTACTCCTGGAAACCCAGCAGCTTCTGGCGTGATTTCTGTGATCTCTGGGTATGATGAATGAGAATATCTGTTGATCATGGAGTATACCACTTAATCAAGCACTTTGGCTTTGCATCAAATTTTCTATATTTTTAACTATAATTATAGCTATAACCATGACTACTTATCTTGCCTTATAATTTACATAGTGATTCCACATTCAGTGTCTCATCAGCATTTAATCCTCAAAACAGTTCTTCTTGACAGTCATTAATATTGTTCACATAATAATGTTTTTGAGATTGTCCACATGTATTGACAAAGAGAGACATCCAAGAGATACTGTTCTTGGAGAAGAGTGAGCTCTCACAATATGGTCTAATGTGGTGCTGTTTGGTTTAATTTTACCCATGAAAGAGGATGAAGGAACATATATCAAACAGACGATGGTTATCTCTGGTGGCAAGGGTTTCAGAAAAGCTTTCTCATTTATTTTACATATGTTTGTATTCTTTTTTAAAAAATTTAATTTTATTTTACACATATGGTTTCTTTTAAATACACATTTTTTCACAAGTATAAAGTTGCATAGATACTGTTTTAAAAAATCATATAGTCCCACAAGGCTGGTAATAGGACAGCAGTAACCTAACCCTCACCCCCTTCATCCCCACTGTAAGGAGGCAATGAATTTGAACATAGTAGGTGTTTGGGATTTATTACTACATTTCAAACTAAATGTTTTTACTGCTATTTCTTATTGTCAGTTTGAGATATTATATATTGACTTCCTGCTATAAGAGATGGGAATTTAGCACACTTGTATGCATACCTTCCATCCCTGATCATCCCACTGTGGTTGCAGCATAAGTAAATGTTACTCGCACCTGAGCCAGATCATGTACTATAGTTACTTTTCTTTTCGTGTACAACTTTTTCCCTCCATAATTGGTAAGAGTCTCTTTTAAACATTCATCTTCCAACTATCTTCCAGAAGCCTGCTTCTCTTCAAGATAATCAAACATTTCAGGAATCCATCTGTCTATCATCTCGATGGAATCTTTCTGGACTTGTTCATCCTGGAAGCTCCTTTAGCCATCATTGGATTCTCCCTACTTTTATTTGGGATGGATCTTCTGTTTTCTGGATCCCATGTCTTAAGCTTTCTCGATTTACCTCTCCTCCCCCATTTTAGCCCAACACCTCTCATGTTCCTTTCTGCAAAAAGGAGGCCTAAAAGATAAATTTGTGGAAGGCTTGCAAGTTTGAAAATGTCTTTATGCTCCCTTTACATGGGTTGATAGTTTGGCTGAGTATAGAATTCCAGATTGGAAATTTTTTCCCCCCCCTAGCTTTGGTGTTGCTACTGAGAAGTCCAAAGACATTTTGATTCCTAACACTACAAATAAAATTGTATTTTCTTTATGGAAATGTTTGGGGTCTTCTCTTTGTCAGCAGGATTCTGGAATTACCAAATAATAGGCCTTGGTGTGGATTTGTTCTTACCTATTTTGACAGGCCTTTGATGGGTGCTTTCAATCTGGAGACTCATGTCTTTTAGTTTTGGTAAGCTTTACTGAGGCATTTCTTTATTTTTATTTACTTTTTATTTTTTAAAATTTTTTATTATGTTAATCACCATACATTACATTATTAGTTTTTTTTTTCTTTTTATTGTTATGTTAATCACCATACATTACATCATTAGTTTTAGATGTAGTGTTCCATGATTCATTGTTTGTGCATAACACCCAGTGCTCCATGCAGAATGTGCCCTCTTTAATACCCATCACCAGGCTAACACGTTCCCTCACCCCCTTCCCCTCTAGAACCCTCAGGTTGTTTCTCAGAGTCCATAGTCTCTCATGGTTTGTCTCCCCCTTCGATTTCTCCCCCTTCATTTTTCCCTTCCTGCTATCCTCTTCTTCTTCTTCTTTTTTTTTTTTTTTAACATATAATGTATTATTGCTTTCAGAGGTACAGGTCTGTGATTCAACAGTCCTACACAATTCACAGCACCCACCATAGCACATACCCTCCCCAGTGTCTATCACCCAGCCACCCCATCCCTCCCACCCCCCACCACTCCAGCAACCCTCAGTTTGTTTCCTGAGATTAAGAATTCCTCACATCAGTGAGGTCATATGATACATGTCTTTCTCTGGTTGACTTATTTCACTCAGCATAACACTGTCCAGTTCCATTCATGTCATTGCAAATGGCAAGATCTCATTCCTTTTGATGGCTGCATAAATTCCATTGTATATATATATACTACCTCTTCTTTAGCCATTCATCTGTCGATGGACATCTTGGCTCTTTCCACAGTTTGGCTATTGTGGACATTGCTGCTATAAACAACAGGGTGCACGTACCCCTTCGGATCCCTACATTTGAATTTTAGGGGTAAATACCCAGTAGTGCAATTGCTCTATTTTCAAATTTTTGAGGAACCTCCATACTGTTTTCCAGAGTGGCTGCACCAGCTTGCATTCCCACCAACAGTGTAGGAGGGTTCCCCTTTCTCCGCATCCCCGCCAGCATCTGTCATTTCCTGACTTAATTTTAGCCATTCTGACTGTGGTGAGGTGATATCTCATTGAGGTTTTGATTTGGATTTCCCTGATGTTGAGCGATGTTGAGCACTTTTTCATGTGTCTGTTGGCCATTTGGATGTCTTCTTTGGAAAAATGTCTGTTCGTGTCTTCTGCCCATTTCTTGATTGGATCATTTGTTCTTTGGGTGTTGAGTTTAAGAAGTTCTTTATAGATTTTGGATACTAGCCCTTTATCTGATATGTCATTTGCAAATATCTTCTCCCATTCTGTCGGATGTCTTTTTGTTTTGTTAACTGTTTCTTTTGCTGTGCAAAAGCTTTTTATCTTGATGAGGTCCCAATAGATCATTTTTGCCCTTTCTTCCCTTGCCTTTGGCAATGTTTCTAGGAAGAAGTTGCTTCGGCTGAGGTCAAAGAGGTTGCTGCCTGTGTTCTCCTTTAGGATGTTGATGGACTCGTGTCTCACATTGAGGTCTTTCAACCATTTGGAGTCTATTTTTGTGTGTGGTGTAAGGAAATGGTCCAGTTTCATTCTTCTGCATGTGGCTATCCAATTTTCCCAACACCATTTGTTGAAGAGACTGTCTTTTTTCCATTGGACATTCTTTCCTGCTTTGTCAAAGATTAGTTGACCATAGAGTTGAGGGTCCATTTCTGGGCTCTCTATTCTGTTCCATTGATCTATGTGTCTGTTTTGGGGCCAGTACCATACTGTCTTGATGATCACAGCTTTGTAATAGAGCTGGAAGTCTGGAACTGTGATGCTTTGCTTTTCTTTTTCAACATTCCTCTGGCTTTTCAGGGTCTTTTCTGGTTCCATACAAATTTTAGGATTATTTGTTCCATTTCTTTGAAAAAAGTGGATGGTATTTTGATAGGGATTGCATTAAATGTGTAGATTGCTCTAGGTAGCATTGATATCTTCACAATATTGGTTCTTCCAATCCATGAGCATATTTTTTTAATTTCTTTGTGTCTTCCTCAATTTCTTTCATAAGTATTTTATAGTTTTCAGAGTACAGATTCTTTGCCTCTTTGGTTAGATTTATTCCTAGGTATCTTATGGTTTTGGGTGCAGTTGTAAATGGGATTGACTCCTTAATTTCTCCTTCTTCTGTCTTGTTGTTGGTGTATAAGAATGCCACTGATTTCTGTGCATTGATTTTCTATCCTGCCACTTGACTGAATTGCTGTATGAGTTCTAGCAGTTTTGGGGTGGAGACTTTTGGGTTTTCCACATAAAGTATCATATCATCTGCAAAGAGTGAGTTTGACTTCTTTGCTGATTTGGATGCCTTTGATTTCTTTTTGTTGTCTGATTGCTGTGGCTAGGACTTCTAATACTATGTTGAATAGCAGTGGTGATAGTGGACATCCCTGCCTCATTCCTGACCTTAGGGGGAAAGCTCTCAGTTTTTCCCCATTGAGAATGATATTAGCTGTGGGTTTTTTCATAGATGGCTTTTATGATATTGAGGTATGTTCCCTCTATCCCTATACTCTGAAGAGTTTTGATCAAGAAAGGATGCTGTACTTTGTCAAATGCTTTTTCTGCATCTATTGAGAGGATCATATGGTTCTTGTTCTTTCCTTTATTAATGTATTGTATCACATTGATTGATTTGCGGATGTTGAACCAACCTTGCAGCCCAGGGATAAATCCCACTTGGTCGTGGTGAATAATCCTTTTAATGTACTGTTGGATCCTATTGGCTAGTATTTTGGTGAGAATTTTTGCATCCATGTTCATCAAGGATATTGGTCTGTAGTTCTCCTTTTTGATGGCATCTTTGTCTGGTTTGGGGATCAAGGTAATGGTGGCCTCATAAAATGAGTTTGGAAGTTTCCCTTCCATTTCTATTTTTTGGAACAGTTTCAGAAGAATAGGTATTAATTCTTCTTGAAATGTTTGGTAGAATTCCCCTGGGAAGCCATCTGGCTCTGGGCTTTTGTTTGTTGGGAGATTTTTGATGACTGCTTCAATTTCCTTAGTGGTTATAGGTCTGTTCAAGTTTTCTATTTCTTCCTGGTTCAGTTTTGGTAGTTGCATCCATTTCTTCCAGATTATCTAATTTGCTCGCCATAGTTCCTCATAATATGTTCTTATAATTGTTTGTATTTCTTTGGTGTTGGTTGTGATCTCTCCTCTTTCATTCATGATTTTGTTCATTTGGGTCATTTCTCTTTTCTTTTTGGTAAGTCTGGCCAGGGGTTTATCAATTTTGTTAATTCTTTCAAAGAACCAGCTCCTAGTTTTACTGATCTGTTCTACTGTTCTTTTGGTTTCTATTTCATTGATTTGTGCTCTGATCTTTATTATTTCTCTTCTCTGTTGGTTTAGGCTTTATTTGTTGTTCTTTCTCCAGCTCCTTTAGGTGTAGGGTTAGGTTGTGTATTTGAGACCTTTCTTGTTTCTTGAGATAGGCTTGTATTGCTATATACTGTCTTCCCAGGACTGCCTTTGTTGCATCCCAAAGATTTTGACACAGTTGTGTTTTCATTTTCATTTGTTTCCATGATTTTTTAAATTCTTTTTAAATTTCCTGGTTGACCCATTCATTTTTAAGTAGGATGCTCTTTAGCCTCCATGTGTTGGAGTTCTTTCTGACTTTCCTCTTGTGATTGAGTTCTAGTTTCAAAGCATTGTGGTCTGAAAATATGCAGGGAATGATTCCAATCTTTTGGTACTGGTTGAGACCTGATTTGTGACCTAGGATGTGATCGATTCTGGAGAATGTTCCATGGGCACTAGAGAAGAATGTGTATTGTGTTGCTTTGGGATGGAATGTTCTGAATATATCTGTGAAGTCCATTCGGTCCAGTGTGTCATTTAAAGTCTTTATTTCTTTGTTGATCTTTTGCTTAGATGATCTGTCCATTTCAGTGAGGAGGGTGTTGAAGTCCCCCACTATTATTGTATTGTTGATGTGTTTCTTTGCTTTTGTTATTAATTGGCTTATATAAGTGGCTGCTCCCATGTTAGGGGCATAGGTATTTACAATTGTTAGATCTTCTTGTTGGATAGACCCTTTGAGTATGATATAGTGTCCTTCCTCATCTCTTATTGTAATCTTTGGTTTAAAATCTAATTTGTCTGATATAAGGATTTCCAGCCCAGCTTTCTTTTGGTGTCCATTAGCATGGTAAATGGTTTTCCACCCCCTCGCTTTCAATCTGGGGGTGTCTTTGGGTCTAAAATGAGTCTCTTGCAGACAGCATATCAATGGGTCTTGTTTTTTAATCTGTGTCTTTTGATTGGGGCATTCAGCCCATTTACATTCATGGTAACTATTGAAAGATAGGAATTTAGTGCCATTGTATTGCCTGTAAGGTGACTGTTACTGTATATTGTCTGTGTTCCTTTCTGCTCTATGTTGCTTTTAGGCTCTCTTTGCTTAGAGGACACCTTTCAATATTTCTTGTAGGGCTGGTTTTGTGTTTGTAAATTCCTTTAGTTTTTGTTTGTCCTGGAAGCTTTTTATCTCTCACTCTATTTTCAATGACAGCCTAGCTAGATATAGTATTCTTGGCTGCATATTTCTCTCATTTAGTGCTCTGAATATATCATGGCAGTCCTTTCTGGCCTGCCAGGTCTCTGTGGATAGGTCTAGATTGCCAATCTAATGTTTCTACCATTGAAGGTTACAGATCCCTTCTCCTGAGCTGCTTTCAGGATTTTCTCTTTGTCTCTGAGACTCATAAGTTTTACTATTAGATGTCGGGATGTTGACCTATTTTTATTGATTTTGAGAGGGGTTCTCTGTGCTTCCTGGATTTTGATACCTGTTTCCTTCCCCAAATTAAGGAAGTTCTCTGCTATAATTTGCTCCAATATACCTTCTGCCCCTCTCTCTCTTTCTTCCTCTTCTGGGATCCCAATTATTCTAATATTTTTTCGTCTTATGGTATCGCTTATCTATGAAATTCTGCCCTCGTGATCCAGTAGGTGTTTATCTCTCTTTTCCTCAGCTTCTTTATTCTCCATCATTTGGTCTTGTATATCACTAATTCTCTCTTCTGCCTCATTTATCCTAGCAGTTAGTGCCCCCACTTTGATTGCACCTCATTAATAGCCTTTTTGATTTTGACTTGGTTAGATTTTAGTTCTTTTATTTCTCCAGGAAGGGTTTCTCTGATAACGTCCATGATTTTTTCAAGCCCAGCTAGTATCTTTAAAATCATCATTTTGGACTCTAGTTCTGACATTGTACTAATGTCCGTATTGAGTAGGTCCCTGGCAGTTGGTACTGCCTCTTTTTCTTCTTGTTGAGGTGATTTTTTCTGTCTTGTCATTTTGTCCACATGAGAATAGATGAGTGAGAGAACAAAATGCTAACAGGGTAAAAACGTCCCCAGAAAATATATTCTAAACAAATCAGGAAAAACCTGAAACAGGGGGAAAAGAAAGGGAAAGAAAGAAAAAAGAAAAAGAAAAAAGATAAAAACAAACAAAAACAGGACAAAACCAAAAAATACAATATGATTAAATATGATCAGGCTGGTACATAGATCAGTGCCACACACTAGATTTTGTGTGTATTTTGGTCTATTAGAAGAAAGTGCCTCCCAAAATTTTAAAGAAAGAAAAACTTATATATGTACAAAAATAAGGGTTAATAAGATGAAGGGATGGAATATGACTGTAAAGATGAAAATTACAAAAAATTTTATAAAAGGAATTGATAAGATAAGAATTTGTTTGAAAAAAGAGAGAAGAGGATTTAAAAAAAAAGAAAAAAAGGGAAAGAATGTGATCAGGCAGACTAGAACAAAGCCATACACTAGAGATTTATGGTATATTTTGGTCTGTTAGAAGAAACTGTATCTCAAAATTTTAAAGATAGAACAACTTATATATATATGCCAAAAATAAGGGTAACTACTATGAAGGGATAGAATATGACTCTAAAAATGAAAAATAAAAATGTTTTTTAAAAAAGGGATTGATAAGATGTTGTTTGAAAAAGGGAAAAAGAAAAGTTCAAAAAAAAATACAGTTAAAAAAATTCACTTTGAAAGACTAAAGAATCATGGGAAAAAGCCATGAATTCTATGTTCAGTATTCCCCTAGCGCTGGAATTCTGCCTTTCTCATTGATTAGTAAACTTGGTCTTGGCTGGCTGTTCTTGCTGATCTTCTGGGGGAGGGGCCTGTTGCTGTGGTTCCCAAATGTCTTTGCTTGAGGTGGAATTGCTCCGTCCTTGCGGGGTCCAGGCTAAGTAATCTGCTCGGGTTTGCTCTCGGGAACTTTTGTTCCCTGCAAGGTTTCGGTACTGCTTTGGAGAACGAGAATGAATATGGCGGCCTCCCAATCTCCGCCCTGGAGGAGCCAAGAACCGGAGGCTCCACTCCTTAGTGAGCCCCCAGAGAAAAGCAGTCAATCGCTCCCGTCTCCCAGGTCTCCGGATGCACTCCGTACTCACCAGGCCTGTGACCAAATGTTTCTATCTTTGGCAGCCAACCCCGTGTGGAGTCTCCAAATCCAGCAGATCCCTGCGGTGCGCTCCCATGCCACTCCTCCCGGGGAGGAAGGGGAGTCTCCCTGGATCTGCTGCTTGTTGGGTCCCTGCTGGACGAGCAGTGGCCCGACTGTGCTGCGGATCATGGTTTATGGCAACCCTGAGCTGAGAGCCTGAGCCTTGGTTCCATCTCTGCAACCAGCTTCCCTGATCTCATACCTGGGAGCTCTGCCACATTCAGGCACCCCTGGTCTTTCTGTGACCCCGAGGGTTCTGAGACCACACTGTCCCAGAGAGGGTTCCACCCCCCGCTTAGCCACTGGAGTGAAGTCTCTCAGCAGAGCCAACTTCTAAAAGTTCTGATTTTGTGCTCAGCTCCTCTATCACTTGCTGGTAGCGGCTGACAGAGGTCCCCTCCCCTGCCATCTATGCTCCCGAATATCACCTTGGATTCACTTCTCCACACGTCCTACCTTCCAGAAAGTGGTCATTTTCTGTTCAGAGAGTTGTTGCCATTCTTTTCTTTGATCTCCTGTTGAGTTCGTAGGTGTTCAGAATGGTTTGATCGCTACCCAGCTGACTTCCTGGGACCAGACTAAATCCAGGTCTCCTATTCTTCTGCCATCTTGCTCCATCCCCGGCATTTCTTTATTTTTAAATAATATCTTCCTCTGTGTTTTGTTCTTCAACTCTCATTATTTGTTATTGGGCCTCCTGCACTGATCTTAACTTTAAAGATATTTTAAGGATTAGGATCCATCTCTTTTATAAAAGAGATGTCCTTAACTATACTTCCTAACCCTCTAAGACACAGGCATTTACTTCACATTTCTGGTTATTTTTAGCAGCAGAATGGCTATGGCAATACAAGATGTCTCCACAAGATGCCATTCAAGACACACTTTGTTTCATTTCATAGAGGGGACTTCACAGTTGAAATATCGGATTATGTCCAGTTTGAGAGGATTCACATTCATTCATTCATCTAGCAAATGTTTATTAAGTGCCTACTCTGAGCCAGATGTAGATTTCAGCAACAAGTGGCTGCAGATCCAAGTTGGAATTGCTGCTGGTGAAACTGGAAGGTTGCCCCCACCACTTCCCATGCTATCCTCCTCCCCATTTCCTTAGCAGTCTAGCTGCTCCTTAAATGAATGTCAGTTTCCACCCATCTTCATTAGACCACACCCCACCCCCTCTGTGCCTTAGCCTGTACTGGGTTCTTTATTTGTGGAATCAGCTTGTCTCCTGGGATCCCCTTCTCTAAGCACCTTGTTTCATCTTCCTCTGCTCCAACACTATGTATGTCATAGAATATGCCATGGTATATGCCTGTTATGAAATATGTCTCCTTTCCTAATATATATGGTGCCCTACCTACCTGTACCCTGTTGCTCTTATCACTTGGGTCACAGCCGCCCAACTTTCATGGGCCAACACCTGCCATGACTGATCCAAGCCCACTCCCCGACCATGCATCTGTCACCCACAGCAACCACCGGCGGGGTGATGTGCCCGTTCCTTTCTTACCCTCACCTCATTATTTTTCTACCAGGGTTTTCTTTATTCCCCAAATAAACTACTTGTGGCTGAATCCTTAAATTAGGGTTTGTTGCTGGGGCAACCCAAACTAAGATTTAGTTTTAGATCTATGGGGAATTTTAAGCAAAATATATAGATTTGTATGTCTTGTTTCATTAACTCTAGACACTATATCCAGATTCTTCATGGTCTAAGGTGAAATATTATTTCCCCTCCCATTTCCTCCACCTTTTCTTCACATTTCCATCCTTTTTTCAGTTGTATCTTACTTTTACATTGTTTAGTTTGCTAACATTTACAGTCTATTACCATATTGAAATCTTCTTGGATTTTTTTTCTATAGGTTGATTCTAAAAGTTGAAAACCAACAAACTAAGTGTACATTATCATGCTTTGATAATGCTCTTTAATTGCAGAGCCAAATAGAATTTCATTTCTTTCTTCATGGGTTCAATGCCAAGAATCTTATGTCACTCAAAGGAGGACATTTCTAGCACCAAGAGCAAATGGAGTTCCCTTGTTACACTCTTTTCCTTTCTCAAAATCATGCCACAGTTTAGTCTCTTTTGTGTCAGGACTTTGATTCTCTTGCAAGTTTTTTATTTATTTTGGAGTTTCCAGTGTTGTTTTTTTGTTTGTTTTGTTTTGTTTTTTGTTTTTGTAGAGATACGTTATCATGTCACAAATATTTTCTGACTTCTTACTGATTCCACCAGTTGATTCCATTCCAGGTTTTCTTGAAGATACTCTTCGTGGAGCTTACCCACTTTCTAGTCCAATTTGGACTGATTGCTTTCTAAACTAACTTTTTAACTATCATCCTTAGATTTATTTTCATTGTATTTCTAGGTTAATTCTACAGTCTCTTTTTGTACTGCCTTTTCATTTTTATTAGTTTTCATTTGTTTTTTTGTTGTGGCACTTTGTTAAGTCATTTCCATAAAAAGAATGTGGGAAAGTTTGCTTTCTGAATCCTTATGGGATCAAAAACGTGTTTATTTTATCTCAGATATATTAATAATTTGGCTAAATATAAAAATATTGCATACCTTACTTTGAGCATACAATTATTAGGTAAAGGGACACCTGGGTGGCTCAGTCGTTAAGCATCTGCCTTCGGCTCAGGTCGGGGTCCCAGGGTCCTGGGATCGAGCCCCGTGTTGGGCTCCCTGCTCTATAGGAAGCCTGCTTTCTCCCTCTCCCACTCCCCCTGCTTGTGTTCCTTCTCTCGCTGTGTCTCTCTCTGTCAAATAAATAAATAAAATCTTTAAAAAAATTAAAAAAAATTATTAGGTAAATTAAATTTTCAATAGAACCTTGAGGGCCTTTCTGCATTATCTAATAATACCCAGTATTGTTGATGTTACCGTAAGTCTCAGTCCTTTGCATATGACCTGCTTTTTCTGTCTGCAAGTGTTTTGTATGTTCTTTGTGTCCTTGGTATTCTGACATTTCAGAAGTATCTATATAGTTCTTAATCATTTTTCATGCACATTGACTGTACTCAGTGGGCCATTTTAATGTGAAGATTTGGATTAAATCCTCTGATAAATTTTCTTCTCTTATTGCATGGCTTTTATAATTTCTAGGTAGCTGGTGTGCATTTTTTAAATTAACATATAATGAATTATTTATTTCAGGGGTACAGGTCTGTGATTCATCAGTCTTATATAATACCTACTGCTCATTACAACACATGCCCTCCCCAATGTCCATCACCCAGGTACCCCATAGCCTCACCCTCTCTCCCCTCCAGCAACCCTCAGTTTGTTTCCTAAGATTAAGAGTCTCTTATGGAAGGAAAAATATTGTGAAAATGTCTATGCTACCTAGAACAATCTACACATTTAATGCAATCCCTATCAAAATACCATCAACTTTTTTTCAAAGAAATGGAACAAATAATCCTAAAATTTGTATGGAACCAGAAAAGATCCCGAATAGCCAGAGGAATGTTGAAAAAGAAAAGCAAAGCTGGTGGCATCACAATTCTGGACTTCAAGCTCTATTACAAAGCTGTCATCATCAAAACAGTATGGTATTGGTACAAAAACAGACACATAGATCAATGGGACAGAATAGAGAGCCCAGAAATGGACCTTCAACTCTATGGTCAACTAATCTTTGACAAAGCAGGAAAGAATGTCCAATGGAAAAAAGACAGTCTCTTCAACAAATGGTGTTGGAAAATTGGACAGCCACATGCAGAAGAATGAAACTGGACCATTTCCTTACACCACACACAAAAGTAGACTCAAAATGGACGAAAGATCTAAATGTGAGACAGGAATCCATCAAAATCCTAGAGGAAAACACGGGCAGCAACCTCTTCGACTTCAGCTGCAGCAACTTCTTCCTAGACCCACCACCAAAGGCAAAAAGAAACTATTGGGATTTCATCAAGATAAAAAGCCTTTGCACAGCAAAGGAAACAGTCAACAAAACTGAAAGACAACCGACAGAATGGGAGAAGATTTTTGCAAATCACATTATCAGATAAAGGGCTAGTATCCAAAATCTATAAAAAACTTATAAAACTCAACACCCAAAGAACAAACAATCCAATCAAGAAATGGGCAGAAGACATGAACAGACATTTCTGCAAAGAAAACATTCAAATGGCCAACAGACACATGAAAAGGTGCTCAAGATCACTTGGCATCAGGGAAATACAAATGGATGGAAAGAGCCTAGATGTCCATCAACAGATTATTGGACCAGAGAGGGAGACAAACCATAAGAGACTCAATCTCAGGAAACAAACTGAGGGTTGCTGGAGTGGAGGGGGCTGGGAGGGATGGGGTGGCTGGGTGATGGACATTAGGGAGGGTATGTGCTATTGTGAGCACTGTGAATTGTGTAAGACTGATGAATCACAGACCTGTACCCCTGAAACAAATGATATATTATATGTCAATAAAAAAAGAGTCTATTATGGTTTGTCTCCCTCTCTGGTTTCATCTTGTTTCATTTTTTCCTCTCTTCCCCTATGATCCTGTATTGTTCTTAAATCCCACATATTAGTGAGATCAAACGATAATTGTTTTCTCTGATGGACTTATTTTGCTTAGCATAATACCCTATCTAGTTCCATCCATGTCGCTGTAAATGCCAAGACTTTATTTTTTTGATGGCTGTGTAATATTCCACTGTATATATATACCACATCTTCTTTATCCATTCATCTATTGATGGACATCTGGGCTCTTTCCATAGTTTGGCTATTGTGGACCCTGCTGCTATAAACATTGGGGTGCAAGTGCCCCTTCAAATCACTACATTTGTATCTTTGGGGTAAATACCCAATAGTGCAATTGCTGGGTCGCATGGTAGCTCTATTTTCAACTTTTTGAGGAACCTCCATACTGTTTTCCAGAGTGGCTGCACCAGCTTGCATTCCCACTGACAGTATAAGAGGGTTCCCTTTTCTACACATCCTTGCCAACATCTGTCATTTCCTGAGTTGTTAATTTTAGCCATTCTGACTGGTGTGAGGTGGTATCTCACTGTGGTTTTGATTTGGATTTCCCTGATGCCCAGCGATGTTGAGCACTTTTTCATGTGTCTGTTGGCCATTTGGATGTCTTCTTTGCAGAAATGTCTGTTCATGTCTTCTGCCCATTTCTTGATTGGATTATTTGTTTTTTGGGTGTTGAGTTTGATGAGTTCTTTATAGATTTTTGATACCAGCCTTTTATCTTATAAGTCATTTGCAGATATTTTCTCTCATTCTGTAGGTTGCCTTTTAGTTTTGTTGACTGTTTTCTTTGCTATGCAAAAGCCGTTCATCTTTTTAAAAGAATTTTTTTATTGTTATGTTAATCACCATACATTACATCATTAGTTTTAGATGTAGTGTTCCATGATTCATTGTTTGTGCATAACAGCCAGTGCTCCATGCAGAACGTGCCCTCTTTAATACCCATCACCAGGCTAACCCATCCTCCCACCCCCTCCCCTCTAGAACCCTCAGTTTGTTTTTCAGAGTCCATCGTCTCTCATGGCTCGTCTCCCCCTCCGATTTCCCTCCCTTCATTCTTCCCCTCCTCAAAAGCCGTTCATCTTGATGAAGTCCCAATAGTTTGTTTTTGCCTTTGTTTCCCTTGCCTTTGGAGACATGTCTAGCAAGAAGTTGTTGCGGCCGAGGTCAAAGAGGTTGCTGCCTGTGTTCTCCTCAAGGATTTTGATGGATTCCAGTTTCACATTTAGGTCTTTCATCCATTTTGAGTCTATTTTTGTGTGTGGTATAAGTTTCATTCTTCTGCATGTGGCTGTCCAATTTTCCCAACACCATTTGTTGAAGAGACTGTCTTTTTTCCATTGGACATTCATTCCTGCTTTGTCGAAGATTTGTTGACCATAGAGTTGAGGGTCCATTTCTGGGTTCTCCATTATGTTCCATTGATCTATGTGCCTGTTTTTGTACCAATACCCTACTGTCTTGATGATTACAGCTCTGTAATTCAGCTTGAAGTCCATAATTGTGATGCCGCCAGCTTTGGTTTTCAACATTACTTTGGCTATTCAGAGTCTTTTCTGATTACATACAAATTTTAGAATTGTTTATTCCAGCTCTGTGAAAAATACTGATGGCATTTTAATAGGAATTGCATTGAATGTGTAGATTGCTTTGGGTAGCATAAATATTTTAACAATATTTGCTCTAATCCATGAGCATGGACTATTTTTCCATTTCTTTGTGTCTTCCTCAATTTCTTTCATGAGTATTCTATAGTTTTCTGAGCACAGATCCTTTGCCTCTTTGGTTAGGTTTATTCCTAGGTATCTTATGGTTTTGGGTGCAATTGTAAATGGGATCAATTCCTTGATTTCTCTTTCTTCTGTCTCATTGGTGTACAGAAATGCCACTGACTTCTGTGCATTGATTTTATATCCTGCCACTTTACTGAATTCCTGTATGAGTTCTAGCAGTTTTGGGGTGGAGTCTTTTGGGTTTTCCATATGAAGTATCATGTCATCGGCAAAGAGTGAGAGTTTGACTTCTTCTTTGCTGATTCAGATGCCTTTTATTTCTTTTTGTCTGATTCTTGCACTATGTTGAACAGCAGTGGTGATAGTGGACATCCCTACCCTGTTCCTGTCCTTAGGGGAAAAGCTATCAGTTTTTCCCCATTGAGAATGATATTTGCTGTGGGTTTTTCATAGATGGCCTTTATGATATTGAGATATGCACCCTCTATCCCTACACTGTGAAGAGTTTTAATCAAGAAAGGATGCTGTACTTTGTCAAATGCTTTTTCTGCATCTATTGAGAGGATCATATGATTCTTGTCCTTTCTTTAATTTATGTAGTGTATCACATTGATTGATTTGTGGATGTTGAACCAAACTTGCAGCCTAGGAATAAATCCCACTTGGTTGTGGTGAATAATTCTTTTAAACGTACTTTTGGATCCTATTGGCTAGTATTTTGGTGAGAATTTGGCATCCATGTTCATCAGGGATGTAGGCCTGTAATTCTCCTTTTTGGTGGGGTCTTTGTCCAGTTTTGGGATCAAGGTAATGTTGGCCTCATAAAAAGAGTTTGAAAGTTTTCCTTACATTTCGATTTTTTAAAACAGCTTCAGAAGAATAGGTATTAATTCTTCTTTAAACATTTGGTAGAATTTCTCTGGGAAGCCATCTGGACTTGGGCTCTTGTTTGTTGGGAGAATTTTGATTAATGCTTCAATTTCCTTGCTGCTTATGGGTCTGTTCAGGTTTTTATTTCTTCTTGGTTCAGTTTTGGTAGTTTATATGTCTCTAGGAATGCATCCATTTTTTTTCCAGATTGTCTAATTTGTCAGCATATAGCTGCTCATAATATGTTCTTATAATTGTATTTCTTCAGTGTTGGTTGTGATCTCTCCTCTTTCATTCATGATTTTATTTATTTGGGTTCTTTCTCTTTTCTTTTTGATAAGGCTGGCCAGAGGTTTCTCGATCTTATTAATTCTTTCAAAGAACCATCTCCTAGTTTCGTTGATCCATTCTACTATTATTTTGCTTTCTATTTCATTGATTTCTGCTCTAATCTTTATTATTTCTCTTTTCCTGCTGGATTTAGGCTTTATTTGCTGTTCTTTCTCCAGCTCCTTTAGGTGTAGGGTTAGGTTGTGTATTTGAGACCTTTCTTGTTTCTTGAGAAAGGCTTGTATTGCTATATTCTTCCTTCTTAGGACAACCTTTGCTGCATCTCAAAGATTTTGACACAGTTGTGTTTTCATTTTCATTTGTTTCCATTAATTTTTTTAAATTCCTCTTTAATTTCCTGGTTGACCCATTCATTCTTTAGTAGGATGCTCTTTAGCCTCCATGTATTTGATTTCTTTCCAACTTTCCTCTTGTGATTCAGTTCCAGTTTCAAAGCATTGTCGTCCAAAAATATACAGGGAATGATCCCAATCTTTTGGTAAGCCAGTATGCATTTTTGAGGCTATTAACTGTGTAGATTGGATAAGGAGTCTTCAAGAGGAGCAGGGCTGATTGACTCACAGGCTTTGCTTTAGAGTGGAGAGACAAAGAAGAAGCCCTTAGGCCCGGGGGCCCTCAAATACCTACACAGGGAGGGCTTGGCTCTGGGTGCCAGTACCTACTCTAGGAGTTCTGGTTCCTAATGCCTGGAAAGCTTGTTCAATGTAGAGACAAAAGCACTGCTATTGTTGTCATTGTCTTTCTCTTTCCCAGAAGTTTGGCCTTCTTTCTGTATGCTCAGAGTTGTAGGAAGGCAGAGTGGGGCAGAGGTGTAAGGAGTGAGTAGCTTGGTGGTTTGGGGAATCCGTTTCAATTTCTTCCCTCCTTTGGCAGTCCCTCTTTTCTCACTTGCCTATCCGTGGTTCTGCTGACACTGAGCCTGAAGCCTTTTGGGTCTTCCGGCAGGTTAGCCCCTTTCACTGTGGTCCCAATTTTTTTTTCACATTTAAAGTGTCCTTTTATTTATTTATTATTATTTTTTTAGTATAGTTGGCACGCAATGTTACATTAATTTCAGGTGTGCAACATAGTGATTCAACAAGTTTATACATTATGCTCTATTCACCACTAGTGTCTCCATACATCGCTTTTACAGTATCATTGACTATATTCCTTAGGCTGTGACTTATTCATTCCATAATTAGAAGCCAGTATCTCCCACTTTCCTTCACCTATTTTGTCCAACCCCCTACCTCCTGTCCCCTCTGACAATCATCAGTTTGTTCTCTGTATTTATAGGTCTGATTTTGCTTTTTGTCTGCTTATTCATTTGCTGTTGTTATTTTGTTTTTTGCTTTCAAGATTCCACTTATGAGTGAAATCACATGGTATTTGTCTTTCTCTGTCTGACTTATTTCACTTAGCATAGTACCCTCTAGGTCCCTACCCAAAGAAAACAAAAACACTGATTCAAAAAGATATATGCACCCCTATGTTTATTGCAGTATTATTTACCATCCTGTGCATTTTGAACCACAGTTTTCTCTATACAGGCTTATTCTTCAACATGCTTCCACCCACTCAGTCCTGAAAAAAAAATTTTTTTTTAAATCTCTCATCCTTTGATTGTTGGTTTCCTTATCATTAACTGTTGCTCCTAAAAGATTGTTATTCTTTTATTCTTTCCCTATTACCTCAAAGAAATCTTAAGAGAGGAGGAAGACAAATGCTTATACTCCATCCCTATTTACATTTTTCTCATTTTTGAAATTTTTACTTTGTATTAATTTCCCTGGAAAATAATTTGGTGCTTCTTTAAACTGATATTCTTTAAATATTTGTTCATTAGTGAAGAGGTATGGGGAAGCATGGTGAAGGGCACCTGCTGATGGCAGTCTTGGCTCTTCTGTTGTTCTGAGTTATTTTGCTTTGGTTCTTAATCCACATATCCCAACACACAAGACAAAAACCTGCTTTTAAGCAGCCATCTCTGATCTAGATGGAAGTTCACTGACTGCTTGTGGTTACTTAAGCCTGACCCTTGGGAGGTCTTACTCCCCCACCTCAAGTAGCTTATTCAAAAGAATTCCTTTTGGTCACACTTGATGAGACAAGCTCTGGCGAATGCCATTTCCTTCATGTGACTCCATTTCCAGTGACATTCTAGCCTCCTCGTGTAGAGCATCCAGCTGGCACATCTGGTACTCCGGCTCTCACACCAGTGAGCACCTCTGTCCAGGTGGATTTTCCATGGACTGTCCCGCTGGGAGCACAATTTGGGAAGATTTCCGAGGCTTGCTTCTTTGCCCAGAGGAATAACTCTAAAATCCACTGGTGCCTGGGACTGAAAGCCCTTCTTGGCTGCCTTTCCATGCCATTCAGCCTCCCATTGTTTTCCATACCAACACTCGAGTCTCTTGATCTGTGCCCACTTCCAGCAACTCTGAGTGGGGTCACCAATTAAAGCAAGAGACAAAACGTTTCCTGAGCCAATGTGGTCTCCAGCTCTCTTTGCTTCCTGCTGCTGTTTGTGTGCGTGTGCTTTCCGCTTCTGATGGCCCCCTCCCCCATCTCTGTGTGTGTCCTTTTCGACATCTTCATTATTCCTCATTAGCTTTGGTTTCCTCTCTCCTCTTTTCCCCTTTTACATGTCCGTTATTTCCAACCCTTTAGCCACAGAAAATGAAGGGTGCCCCCTTTCCTGTCCCCTCGGGAGCCGCTCCTCCCTCAGCATCTCAGAGCAGACCCATCACCTGCGGGGTCTCAGGCGATGGCACACAGCCACTTGTCGCCCACAATGGGAGCTCTCAGAGCTGGGCAGCAAGGCCTGGGCGAGACGCCAACATGCCACAGAGAGGCAGCTCGGCCTCGCAGGGGGGTGTGAGCCTGGCAATCAGACCCTCGCAGAGCTGCCCCGACTTGCTGTGGGATCTGGAGCAAGTCACTTGACCTCTGCTCAGCTCCTCGTCCCCGAGAGGAAGTAAGGATGGCCTCCTGGAGGATGCTGGAAGAATCACCAATGAGAACAGGACACCCCACTGCCCAGCCTTGCAGACCCATGGTGGGCGGCTGTGTGTGCACGCGCATGTGCACACACACACACATTTATGCACACATATACATGTATTCACACACACAAACGAATATGCACACACATACACTCACAAGTTACACAAACTTGCAGACACAAACATGTACACACTCAGACACAATAATGTCCACACACTCTTGCAAACACATTAAACAGGAACATATGCACCTTTATACATATACACACATTCACATATATAGATACACAGAAATACACTCACAAATGCATGGTCATCACACAGTTAGGACACACATAATATGTGTATATGAGTGGGATTTCCAGTGAAATACAAACAAAACAAAATTTCAACTTCTTTTTATGAAAAGAACATAAATGGCATTGCAGCTACATCACTGGGATTTCCCCCACACTTTTCTCTCATTTGCAATCAGCAATCTATCGCGTGCGTGTGCTTGTCACTGGGCCAGCACAGCTAGAGATGTGACAAAGCCGTAAATGTGGCCCCAGAGTTTGAGAAACTTTCAGTCTATTCAGGGAACACAAGCCAATGGCTAAGAGAAATAATGACTTAGCATGCTCTAGTGGAAAGCTTAGTGGGCAGTTCAGTAGCAGCCCAAAAGACTGTGCGGTGCATCCTGCTAGGAAAGGAGGATCAAAGAGGGCTATATGGAGGAAGAGACTCTTGGTTTGGTTGGGGAGAGCAGAGTACTGGTCATTAGCTGGACTTGGCTTCAGAGCCACAGACAACAGCTTTGACTCCAAAAATGCAAGTGGAACACGTGGCAAAGAGTGAAATGTCCCATCAGTCCTTTTTTTCTGAAGATGTGGCCCCAAATGCCTGCTGTGGCCACACTGGGCCAGTGGGCTCTCAGCCATGTCAGGGCCACAGCACAGCATCAAAGTGGTGGCCACTGCTCTGGGCACATTTACACTCAGACTTGCTTGACATTGTCAGTTCACTCCTTGTACATTTGCCTCTTGTAGTTGTGTATCTGTGATGGTAGACTGTATTTTCCAAAAATGATTGCAATAATATTTCTGAGCCCTAAATATTCTTCTAGAACCTTGTCACACCCCATCAAGAGATGGAGTCTCTCTCCCTTCCCTTGAGCCTGGGTAAGCCTTTGTGACTGCCTCAATGAATGCAGAAGTGATAGTGTGTGACCTTGAGCCTAGGTCATAGAAGGTGATAGGGCTTCTGTATGGCTCTATCTTTGAAAAAAAAAATGCCTTGGGAGCCTGGTACTCGCTTGTAAGGAGTCCAGCTATTCTGAAGCTGCTGTGCTGGAGAGACTATATGGAGAGACTACATGGGGATATGCAGGGAAATTCTGGATGCTCCAGCCCCAGCTGTTTGCATCTTCCAGCCCAGGTGCCAGCCATGAGGAGCCTTTGATGACTCCAGCCCAGCCTTTGGGCTGCAAAGCTGACACTGAGTGGCATAAAGATATCTCTTCCTGATGAGGCCCACCCAGACTGCTTATTCATGAACGAAACAAGAGGTGCTGTTGCTTTAGGTAGCTTCCCCACTCCAAACAATCATCAATTTATTTATTTAAGATTGTATTCTTTTAGAGCAGTTCTAGGCTCACAGCAAAATTGAGGAGAAGTTGCAGAGATTTACCATATATCCCCAAACATGCATAGCCTCCCCCATTATCAACATCCCCTTCAGAGTGGTACATTTTTTTTTAAAGATTTTATTTATTTATTCATTAGAGACAGAGAGAGAGAGAGGCAGAGGGAGAAGCAGGCTCCCAAGGAGCAGGGAGCCCGATGCGGGACTCGATCCCAGGACCCTGAGATCATGACCTGAGCCGAAGGCAGATGTTTAACCATCTGAGCCACCCAGGCACCCAGAGTGGTACATTTTTTTACAATGGATGAACCTACATGGACACATCATTATCACCCAAAGTTCTCAGTTTACTTTAGGGTTCACTCTTGGTGTTGTACATTTTATGGGTTTGGTCAAATGTATAATGACATGTGTCCATAGTTATAACATCATAGAGAGTCATTTCACTGTCTTAAAAATCCATGTGTTCTGCCTATTCATCCCTCCCCCTATTCCCGTATCCCTGGCAGCCACTGATTTTTTCTCTTCCCATAGCTTTGCTTCTTCCAGAATGTCATATAGTGATATAGTATGTAGTGATATAGTGATATAGTATGTAGCCTTTTCAAATTGGCTGCTTTCACTTACTTGGTAATATTAGTTATATGCATTTAAGTTCTTCCATGTCTTTTTATGTCTTGATAGTTCATTTCTTCTTTAGTACTGAATAATATTCCATCGTGTGGATATACCAAAGTTTGTTTACCCATTCACCTACTGAAGGACATTTTGGTTACTTCTAAGTTTTGGCAATTATGAATAAAGCTACTATAAACATTCATGTGCAGGTTTTTGCCTGGACATAAGTTTTCAACACATTTGGCTAAATACCAAGGAGCATGATTCCTGGATAATATGGTAATACTATATTTAGATTTTTAAGAAACCACCAAACTGTCTTCCAAAGTGGCTATACATTTTGCATTTCCACCATTAATGAATGAGAGTTTCTGTTGCTCCACATCCTTGCCAACATTTGGTGTTGTAAGTGTTCTGGATTTTGGCCATTCTAATAGGTATGTAGTGGTATCTTGTGGTTGTTTTAATTTTCAATTCCCTGATGACATATGATGTTGAACATCTTTTCATGTACTTATTTGCCATCTGTGTATCTTCTTTGGTAATGTGTCTGTTAAGGAACCACTATGTTTTGGGGAGGTTTGCTGTTCAGCAATAGACAACTGGAGCATCAAGTTGGCAAAGTTCAGTCATGTTTGCCCTTAAACGCTGAGAAAAACCTTGAAAAACCTTTGCTGCTCTTGGGGGTCTTAAACAGGCAGAAGTCTTCCTGTGTGGACTGTTTCAAAGTTGCACTCCTACTGAAAACACCAAAGAGGAAACACAAAACATCAAACCCCCTCTTCACAAACACATGGCATCACACAAACCACCCATATCAGCAAAGGGGACAGTCACTCACATTGAAGGGTACCCAGAATCAGGAGCCTCCTGTCCCACCTGCTCCATAAAGCATGAAATAACTAGCCCACAGAGGTTAAGAGACCAAAAGAGAACATCCTGATGGATGGATATTTTTGTAAAATACAATACAAATGAATTACGAAGAATATGAAATAAACATTCAAAATTCAAGTCCAAATTTATGATTAGATTTAGCAGACCTAAAGTTACTTTGTCATATTGCTATAAAAATATCTAAATGTTTAACCCTCCAAATCTCCACCTATCCCACTGCAGACCAACACTGCAGACCAAAGCATGTACCAGTGTGGACTCCTGACTGTTCTTCGACTAGCACAGACCTAGAGAGCAGATGGAAGCTACTTTTGTAAAGGCAACTCAGGAAAGGGAAAGGGGTCGAGGAAAAAAAGGCAAGATGTGTGGGAAGTGGGAGTGACAAGAAAGAAAAATGGCTTGTCTTCAGTGGAGGATGTACCAAGAAAGTGGAAGTCAAGGTTCTATAACGACCAACTTCATTCACTTGTTTTTTAGTCCAGGGTGGGTCTGAGGATCAGAGAAAAGTCTCCATCTGAGAGAGAGTGGACAGAGCTTGAGGATTTATAACACCTGTTATCCTGGCAGAGGCTGGTTTTGGGGTTCCACTCACTTAAAGCAAATCCTCTTTCCAAGTTTTCATAGACTCAAAGTAAGCTCCAACGGGCCCAGGATGCCCCCGGATATGTGCCCGTGGCATATTCCTCACCCCATGGTGCTCTTCTTGGGAATCAGAGGCCCCATGTCTGAACCTTGGAGTTGCAGAAATGCGTGGACGCTTCAGTGTGTATGTGTTTGTGTATTTGTGTGTGAGTGTGTGTGTGTGTGTGCATGCAGCATGCATCAGGTCAGGGTCTAACCAACTTCCATCAGGGCACATCACCACTTACATCATGGCCAACAGACCTATCCCTTCATCCTTGGGTATGTATGTCTCTGTTTCAACACATGTTGTTCAGGACTCCTTGTAATCTCCATGTGCAGAAACAGTGCTGCCTCTAGGAGTTGGTGGCGGGCAGAATAGCTCCTGGTTGCAAGATGGGTTGCAGGAGGACAGAAATGCATATGTAAATCACACAAGACCTCGGTCACGTTTGCAAATAAGTTACTTAAAAGTTTTTCAATTATAGTACCTTGAAGGGTTTTCATTATTAACATCATTTTTACCCTTCTTGCATTCTAATATGTTTTCTTGATGGAAGCAAAAAGCGTGAACTTACAATTCATACGCATTACTGACTCCCTTTCTCATCATTCTTGCATCTCACTGCCTGCAACTCTTACTGATATTGTTACTGTTTATAGCAATTTAGGGTTATTATGGAGTTTAAAATTCCTAAGCATTTTGGGGAAAGCATTGTAAAGATCTTAAGTGATATTTGTGTCAGTTTAATAAAATATGCACACACCCAACAATTTCACTTTTATTATTTACACCGAAGAAATAGTTGTACATATGCACAAGGGAGCATGTGAAAGGAAGTAGCTGGTGGCAGTGTCTGGAATAATACAAATTTAAAAACAACCGAACTATCCATCGAAAAGGAAATAGACAAACTAAGGTTCATTCACACAGTGGAATACTCTACAATAGTTGAAGAGAATGTGGAGGTCTGTGAGTAGGAACATGGAAAGGCCTCCAAGATGCATCGTTGAGTAAGGAAAGGAATTCCCAGATAATATATAGGGCCTAATACTATTTCTTAAAGAAACAAAAGCTCCTATAAAGTATAAAGCACTACTACATGTTTCTAAGTATATATGCGGCATAGAAAATATTTTGTAAGGCTATATCCAAAATGATGGCTGCTCATGGAGAAGAGGAAATTGGAATGGTGATGCTCAGAGGGGATTTTTTTAGCCTTATTTGTCAGGCTTGCAGTTTTCTTTTTTCTTTCTTTTTTTTTTTAATGAAGAAACATTACTCATGAGCTATTTATGTAGTTACAAAATATCAGAAATCTGGGTACTCTAATTAGCATGGCTATCATCCATAGCCATGCCTGTCAGAATAAAGGTAGAATAAAGATGGGCTGGCGGGATGGGAGGGAGACAAGACCACTCACAGTGTGGTGCCAAGACTAGAGCCATGACTCACCCAAGAGATAGGGCGTCTGGCATGCCGCTCTACCTACGATCAGCCCAGGATGGGACAACCCTCAGAGTTACCTGGAATTGCTGCTAGCCAGGGAGCAAGAATTTAAGAGAATAAACTATGGGGCTAAGCACCCCTGGCTTCAGATCTTTTAGTCACCAGCTACGTGACACTGGGGAAATTATTTAACGTTTCTTCACTTCAGTTTCCTCAAGTATAAAAAGAGTACACTATGGCAGTGTTGTAAGGATTAAATTAATTAATATGACAAACTTTTAGATGAAGCCTGGTATAATAAAATCTCCATGTAAATATTATCTATTATTATTAATAGCCTAAAATTTTTTTATCTAGAAGATTCTCCAGGGGCTGAATTTTTTCATCTCCATTAAGATCAAAGCCAGCGTTTGGGGTCTCTGATGGCTGGGAGTTCTCAGTGCCCCAAAACCCCTTCATTTGTTTCAGATCCTTGGTAAGTAGAATTATGGGAAGATCCAAAGGAGCAGCAAGTGGGACATCTCAGTCTACAAATGGAGAAACTGAGGCAGGTCCTGGGGCTGGTCCCACCAGACAGTTAGCAGGGCCTGTCCCAGACCTCCCACATCCTGACACCTCAGGCCAATGCTCTCTCCATGATACCACACATACCTCACCCAGAAGGAAGAGAAGGTGGCATAGTCTTATGGAACAATAGAATTAGAATTCTTACCAAAAGGTTGACGTCTTCCACTTTGGAAATGGGCAAAACACCCCTCGGCTCTGGCAACCTTTCTGTCCTATGGAGTCCTCAGGGTACAGACCGGCTGGCCCCTGCTGGTGCCAACTTTGGAGCAGCCTCTATGGGAAGGCTTTTGAGCCAAAATAGACAGATTTCCCCCGATTAGCACACATGCCCCCATGACAGAGAGGAGGCGCCCCGCCAGCCCCTGGAGCAGGAGGCCCCTGGATTGAGATGTGCTCCTCACAGGCAGGCAGCTACCCTCCCCTCGGATGGAAACACCATCTTCCCTTCTTCAGTATTGACCCACAAGGGAAAAAAAATTCCATCTTAATACTTTTTCAGTGGATAATGAAGCAGTTTATTTTATATTATTTGGATAACAAGCCTCCACATGAACAGGATTCGAATGTCAGTTGTCTTAGGGGAAAAAAAGATTTATTGGTTGGTAAATATTGAGAAAGAAAAGCTGATAAAGACCAGTTTCAGCTGCAGCTTCTGCCGGGAGCGGGAGAACAGGCCAGTGTTGTATTTTGGGGCCCTGGGAAGGCAAAAAATTGTGAATGTCTTTCTTTGTTGGTGGGTGTAAAAGTGGAGACGCTACAAATAATTTCTTATTTCTGTTCACATAGATTTTAAATTATGTAGCTTCCCTACCTTGTTAAGTATTAAAGCGTTCTTGTTTAAGGAAAAGGCACTTAAATAATGAAGCTTATGTATCTTGTTTTCAGACATCAATATCTGGCTTTGAGTGGCACAAAGGGATAAAGGAATGTGGATTCAGAGCTCGCCGGGATGCTTGGCAATTCTAATTCGACTCCAGACTGCAAATCAACACAAAGCTGTTGCAACTTTTGTTGAAGAGAAGGCTGAGTGAGCACGTGGTGTTGGGAAATTGTGTTTTCTTCTTCGAGTTCTTCTGTTTCCGAATATTTAATCCTACTGTTCTCTTCTTTAGTGAAGGTCTCTTTAGTAAAGAATCTCTTTCCTGAAATTGCTTCGGGCAGCACAGAAGCTGGATTCAGAAACACAAAGTCTGGGATGCAGGCTTCCGCCCGGCCTGATGCAGGGAAAGACTGCCATCTTGTGGTCAGCTTGGTACTTGGCACCGCCGTTCTGGGGAGGTTGCGGAGAGCCAGGGCTTGAGAAATGAGCCTTGGAGCTGCATTTCTGCAGGACAGTGAAGATGCCTTATAAAAACACCCAAGAAATAGTTGAGTGTCCTGCAAGGTAGGTTTCAGTGAATCTTCTGCAAGTACGCTGTCATTCCTTGAGCCATACACTGCAGGCCCACAACATCTGCTGTGTGAAAATGGGGTAGAAATGTGGAAAACACATAATACCCTGGCGAAAATAAAGAAACAAGCACATCTACCGAATGCCTGCTGTGTGCCTGGCAGAGCTGCTGCAGAACACCCAGGCGGAGGAAAGGAAACAGTGAATTGTGTCAAAGGTCATGGAATGTCAGTTTGCAGGCAGGATGGCGAGAAATGGCTGGTGGTTCCTCATCTAGCAGGACATCTGGAGGGATGCTCAGCTGAAGCCAGGCCTGAACAGGCAGACCCACGGACCTGCGATTTGTTTATTTTCTCCAAATAAAAATCTGACTGTAAAAACATTATACATGTGTTGTAAAAAGAAAAAAAAGAAAAGAAAATCAAACAATATAGAAGTGTATAAAGAAGAAAATAAAAGGCTGGAAGGCCCCCTCGCCTAACAGTTACCCACTGTTAACACTTAGGTGGCCATCCTTGTGAAAGCATCTTGCTGTGAATATAACCAAGTGGAGATGAAAATGCACTTTTACCAAAGTGGAATTTGAACTTGCATCTACTCGGTGATCTGCTCTTTGATTCAGTAAATATAGGTCTGCATCATCCTTTTTGTCAATTACAGAATAGCTAACAATATGTAATATTGACCTGATACCCACTCTGTGCCAGACACTGTGCTACATGCTCTCAATGAGTGATCTGACATAATCTCCTAACCAGTCTACAAGGCAGGATTTTTTTTTTATCGTGCTGATTTCACGGATGGGGAAACTGAGGCACTGGCAATTAAACAGCACCCGCGGGCATCTGATTTCAGAGCCCATGCTCTAGACCACAACCCTAAAAATGCTCCATAATTTATTTACCAGTTTTTCAATGATATGAAAACTAAGGCTGTAATGAAACTTTAGAGCACATACCATATACATCTTTGTGCATTAGTGATTTCTTTCATTAATTTAACTTAAAAGTGGGGTGTCTGGTCAAAGTGTATGCTCAGTTTACACTTTGATACATGTCTGACTTCCTTCCAGACAGGACGTATCAACTCATACTTATACCAGCTGGTTGTGAGAATATCTAGCGCTCCATGTCCTTGCCAATACAAGGACTTCCTGATCATTTAAAAAATATTTTCTTTTCCTTGTGTGTTTTTTTTTTTTAAATTATAGTCTCTGAAAAAAATCCCAGAATAAGTACAACGAACCCTTGTAAATGCTTCACCTATTATAGATCCACTAATTGTTAACATTTTGACACATTTATGTTCTCTCTCTGATTCATTTTTATCAAGCTCTTAGAGTTAGTTGTAGACATCATGACACTCGACCCCTAAACACTTGAGCGTGTATCTCTTAAGAACAAAGACATGCTCTTACATAAGCATCCTCTAATCATCACACTTGGGAAATTTTCTCATTGATAAGGTAATGTAAATTTCTAATGTAAAATTCATATCAAATTATTGAATATTGAATAGCTTTTTTTGTTTTGAACCAGAATAGAATTAAGGATCACATATTGAGTTTTGTGGCCATGTCTCTTTCATCTCCGTTAACCCAGAACAGGTCTCTCCTCTTTTTGTGGTCTTTCCTGGCACTGACGTTTTGAAGAGTTTTGTAGAATGCCCCTCAATGTGGATTCTTCTGATTGCTTCCTCAGGATGGATTTAATATGACTCTCATTGGTGGCCTATCACGAGGATGATACTGCTTCCTTCTCAGGGCATCCTATCAGGAGGAAGGTGCTGCTGACTGGTCCGTTATTGGTGAGGTTCACTTTTGGATCACTTGGTTAAGGAAGTGTCTGCCATATGTCTCCACTGGAAAAGTACCCCAATCCTTTGTGATGAATAAGTGACTGAGTGATATTGTGAGAATGAATATTCTGCTTTTCAACATCCCTCCCCTGGGGATTTTAGAATCTATTGATGGTCTTCACCTGAATCAATGATTGCTTCACTGGCTGTAAAGTGATGAGTTTCATTTTCTATTATTTCTCTTACTTTTTTGTTTGTTTATTTGTTTCAAGTGTACAGTATAAGGATTCAGCAATTCTATACAATTTTCAGTGCTCATAATGATTAATATACTCTTAATCGCATTTTTCTCTCTCACCCCCATCCTCTTACACACCTCCCCTCTGGCAACCACTAGTTTGTTCTCTGTAGTTAAGAGTCTTTTTTTTTTTTTTGTCTCTTTTTTCTTTGTTTTGTTTCTTAAACTCCACATATGAGTGAAATCATATGGTATTTGTGTTTCTCTGTCTGACTTATTTCAATTAGCATAATACCCCTGAGGTCCATGTTGTCTCAAATGGTATGATCTCATACTTTTTTATGGCTGAATAATAGTCCATTTTTATATGTATAAATACATATAAGGTATTATATTTATATGTTATATATATATCACAACTTCTTTATCCATTTATCTGTGGATGGACACTTAAGTTGCTTCCACATCTTGGCTATTATAAATAATGGTGCAGTAAACATAGGGGTGCATATATCCTTTTGAATTAGTGTTTTCATTTTCTTTGGGTAAGTACCTAATAATGGAATTACTGGGTCATATGGTATTTCTATTTTTAATTTTTTGAGGAATTTTTTTTTAGAGGGTAATTTTTTTTTAAAGATTTTATTTATTTATTTGAGAGAGAGAGAATGAGAGAGAGCACATGAGAGGGGGGAGGGTCAGAGGGAGAAGCAGACTCCCCGCCGAGCAGGGAGCCCGATGCGGGACTCGATCCAGGGACTCCAGGATCATGACCTGAGCCGAAGGCAGTCGCTCAACCAACTGAGCCACCCAGGCGCCCTTGAGGAATTTTTTTAAAGATTTTTCCTCTTGAGAGAGAAAGCACAGAAGGAGAGGGTGAAGCAGATTCCCCCCTGAGCAGGGAACCCGACGTGGGGCTCATCCCAGGACCCTGAGATCATGACCTGAGCTGAAGGCAGATGGTTAACCGACTGAGCCACCCAGGTGCCCCTTGAAGAACCTTTTAAAATTTATTATTTATTTATTTTATATTTTTAAAAGATTTTATTTGTTTATTTGAGAGAGAGAGTGTATGAGTGCACAAGCATATGAGGGGGTAGTGGGGGGGAGAGGCAGAGGGAGAGAGAGAAGCAGACTTCCCGCTGAGCAGGGAGCCTGACTCAGGGCTCAATCCCAGGACTCTGGGACCATGACCTAAGCCCAAGGCAGATGCTTAACCAGCTGAGCCACCCAGGCCCCAGGAAACTTTTTTTTTTTAATTGTCACTGCCTTTTTTTTTTTTTTTTAATTGTCACTGCTCTGTAGAGGAAAACTTTTCTATCCCTCAACTTTTTCAGTGTCCGCATTGATTCATCAATTCTTTTTATATTTAGTGTGTTTCTGCAATATTCATTTTGGTAGCCAGATAACCCTAGGTTTAGCCAGTGGTAGCCCCTTCAGGCTGCACCAGTGCCCTCTGAGCATGTCCTCACTTTGTGGCGTGAAATGCTTCAGGATCACCTTGTCCTTTCCTTGCCTCAGGTCTGGACTCGGCCATTTCTCCGGAACCCTCTCATCACTTGTTATTTGTTGTATCTCTCTCACAATTATTATTTTTAAAATTCATGTATACTACTAGTGCCTTTTTGGTGTGCAGTTCTAAGGCTTTTAGCACAGGTATAGTTCTTGAAACCATCACTTCGATCAAGATACAGAACAGTTTCCTCACCCTAGAAACTCCATGGGCTGCCTCTTTGTAGTCAAACACCCCCAGCAATCTCTGGCAACCGCTATCTTTTCTCCATCTTCATTTTACGTTTTTTAGAGTGTTGCACAAATGGAACCATACTGTATGCAAACTTTTGAATCTGGCCCCCTTCACTGAGTGCTGCATTTGCTATCCAGCATTCTGTTGCATGCATCAATAGGTGATTCCTTGTTAATGCTGACTGGTGAGTGTTCCACAGTGTGGACATACCACAGTTTGTCTACCTGCTGAAGGACATTTGGGTTGCTTCCAGTTTGGGTGATGATGAATAGAGCTGGCATAAACATTCTTATTAAGTTTCTGTGCATGTGTGCATGTGTGTGATTGTAAGTTTTCATTTCTGTTGGGTGGATACCTATGAGTGGGACTGATAAGTCATATAGTGAATTTATGTTTCACTTAAAAAAAAAAAACCCTGCCACACCTTTTCTGGAGCAGCTATGCCATTTTGCATTTTCACCAGCAATGTTTGGGAATTCCAGTTGTTCTATCTTTACCAGCACTTGGTATAGACAGTTTGTTGTTTTTAGCCATTCTAATGCATGTATAATGCCGCCCATTTTTTTTTTTTTGATCTTTGTCAGTGTTATAGGTGAATGAAAAAACTCAATCTCAGTATATGGTGGCTGTTAACACTAATTAGTATTATTATTAATAATACTAATAATTATTACCAATCTCATAGATGAAAAAACTACTTCGTGCTATTTACATTTTGCTTTTTTTTTATTGTTACAAAATAAGTTAAAAGAGCTCAATTTTTAAGCTAAGAAGAGGATTGGCAAGCATACTCTTGCCTGCAGGTGTCTCATCTTGCGCTTGCCTCCTCCTGTGTCTGGAATGCCTGGGGGCCCTTGTGTCCCTTCCTCAGCTCTGGGCATTTTCGTCGAGGCCATGGGTAGGGCGGAACAGCCAGCCCTCTCTCCCTCTCTCCCTCTCTCTCTCTCTCGTCTGATTAATGGAAGGGGAAACAGGTGAATGAAAAGGGCAAAACCACTATAGGCTGTAGGTCAGAGTGTGGGGTCATGTTTCTACAGAGTCCACAAAGATTCCACTAGGAATTATAATACCCAGTTCAATTTGTTTCAGTTCCACAAGAACACCAATAACATCGGCAGGGGTCAGGTACCATGCTGCTCACCAGAGACAGTGATATAAATAAGACTCAATCCCAGTTCTCAAAGAGGCTCCAGTCTAGCCGAGAAGGGTGGGGAGGAGATACAGATGAGATGCGCCATGGGGTTCATGAGACCATGTGTCTCAGCCAGATGACCCATGGGTCTGACCCGGGAAGGAAAGGAGACACCCTTGGGGGACTGTGGCTGCTTGGACCTGCCCCTTCTTTTCCAGCACCAGCTTTCCCATCCAGAAAAAACTGTTTCAGTCTTGAGCAGGGATCTGGAGAACAATTAAAGAAGGCATGTCACAGCTGCCAAGGGAACTCTGCCAAGATCTGAAATGTCCTGTTGGAGCTCTTTCGCAAGCAGGATTCATTCCTCCAGGCGTGGTGAGTATCTGTTTCTTCGCTGGGCAGGTTATTTTGCAAAACACTCGACAGAGAAGGTCTGTTTGCTGAGCAAAGCTGCCATCCTGGCTGACCTGGAGGACATGGACAGCTCCATTGTCCAAGTCTCCTGCTGTCCCCTGGCATGTCAGAGGCACAGCCACGGGAGACTTGATATCTGAAGTCATTTCCTTGGAGTTGAGGGATACTGCCCCATGGGAACCACAAACCACACTGTTCCAAATGTTTGTCCAATTCAGCACAAAGACAAAGCCTGATTCATCTTGGGGAGCCATCTCCTCATCTTTTGGAAATATGTCAGCATTTGGGGAGGGGGAGGGCTCTTTCTTTCCGGCTTAGCACCTAACACAGGGCTTTCGTGCTGTTCATAGCGAGCGCTTGAACCGGCCAGGAAACAAAGCCACACGGTTATTTTAATAGAGATAATCTTATATAAAGAATTGTTAACGGGGTAACTGAAAGGCAAAAAAAGAACTCTAAAGTATCATGGTGGTGGCAATTGAAGGAGACAGCTTCTTCCTTTAAGGATGAGGGAACAAAAAGAAGGGTTGGAAATTTCTAAAACTGAGAAGCTTAAAGGAAGGGCCCCATGGAGCTGGAACTCACATCTGAGCAGGGGGCACAATGCAACTGGTTCTGCCAGTATTGAAAACACTGTAAACTGGATTGTTGCTGTGGGAAGAACCACCACCACCTGGGGGAAGAGGATTGCTGATGTGAAGTGGTACAGACAGTGGTAGGAGGTACCAGGATCAGGAGGGAAGACGATCCTCTCTCTCCTGCAACCCTGCAGTCTCCCTGCATGACCCACAGTTGGCAGGTGCGAGTGGGGAGCCATTGGTGGAGCAGAAACGTGGATGCGGACTCCCAGTCCCAGCATCGCAAAGCTGAGTATAGAAAGGTGGGTGTGGAGCTCAGAGATAATGGCTTCATAAACTGCCACATTGTTTAATGGGTAGTTTTGAATGCCTGGATAATTGTGCATGCAATAAAAGTCTAAGCTTTTACTTTCATTCAAATTTTATTAGCAACCTTTATGGTTGCTCTCTCACTGGGAAATTCTCAACTATTCCCAGTTATTTATTTATTTAGGCTTCATGGTTCATTCCTAACTATCAAAAAAAAAATGGCTTCCATGAATCTCCTGGGACAGTTCAGCATCCTAAACTTCTACACTGCTTCAGTCTCTATTCCTTTTTGTCCTTCCTGCCCCTTGCCTATCCTGGTGGATTTTGGGTTCCTGGGACAGCGACAGCATGTGATTAATGGTGCCCCCAGGCCAGGGAGCAGAGACTCTGTATCCTTAGGCAAAGCAATGACCTCTTTGACCTTCAGTTTTCTTAAAATGGGTGTGAGAATGTTGTCTTTCCCTACCTTACATTAATTAATGTTACCCAGATAAAAATGAGACCTAAGTTAGATGGGTGATGTACAACATTTTGGATGCTTCTAGGTAAAGTTCACTGGTTGAAAATACATGTCTGCATTTGTCTCCTTCTGAAGCCACCCTCCTGACCCCCCCCAAACAAGGAATAGTTTGTTTTGAAAAAGGCAAAAACAATTATAGTGGAAAGAAAGGGGGAAGGAATGAGAATAACAACAAAGTTTGGAAGCCAGGGGACAGATGAATTCAAGGTAACTGGTAACAACAACAACAACAAAAACAGAAAGAAAAGTTGGCTGTAGGGGGAACATCACAAAACAGTAGATTTATACCACAAATTCCCCCATCAACTCAGGAATTGAATTGAATTGTATTTCTAGAAGTGAGAGGGAAGCAGAAAAACTCAAAGAAGAAGACTAAATTGAGAGTTTTTTTATGAAGAGCTCTGATCTCCACACCTCCACTCTGCGGGGGGGGGGGGTGTGGCCAGGCCACCACCCACCCCACGGGCAAAGGCTGCCTGCAGACGATGAGCTGGGTGGTCTCTGGTCCGGAGATAAGGGACACTCCGGATGCCGAGATGCCCACCCCTTATTCCTTACCTGGCTCCCTGGATGCTGTAGCCAGTCTTCACCCTCCAGTTAGCACCCCAGGGGTGTATTTTCCAGGAAATCTGTCTAACCCAAGAAGAATGAATCAAAGACAGGGATGTCAAAATCTCCCCAGCAAAATGGCCCATTCAGATTCTCCTATGGCGGAGCCTGCAGTTAGCCAGCATTGGTGGTGCACTCAGAGCTTCCTAATCTCATTTAGTTCCTTACTCTGCAGTACAGGCAAGAGTTACAGTTAACAGTTCCCTATGCCCAGCTTAACAAATTACCACAAACCTGGTGGTTTAGCACACATGTATTCTCCTGCAGTTCTAAAGGCCAGAAGTCTGACATCAATTTCCCTGGACCAATGTCAAGGTATGAGCTGGGCTGCCTCTCCATGGAGGCTCCAAGGGACTCTCCATTTCTTTACTTTTTTCAGCTTCTGGAAGCATCTACATTCCTTGGCTTGTGGCCCCTTCCTCCAACTACAAAGCTCATCACTCCTGTTTCTGCCTCTGTTGTCACAGGAATTCTCTTTTTCGAACTTCTTGCCTCCTTTATAAAGGCCCTTGCGATGACACTGAAGGCTCCTTCAGGGGGATCTCATCTCAGACCCTGAATAGATCCTTTTGCCATATAAGGTATCATTCATAGATTCTGGGGACTAGGACTGCATATCTTTGGAAAGCCGTCATTCAGCTCATCACACTTGTGTTATGAAACCAGAGTTTCTTTGAGAAGTGAGCTTGAGGAATCCATATCCATGTAGAATTGTACTATTATCTACCATTCTTGGGAGCATTAAAAAAATAGTCACTCAGATCTTTTTTTTTTTTTGTCACCTGTGGTTCAAATGAGGAGCTCAGTTGAGAAAGGCTGACCTAAAATAAAAGAGATCAAGGCAATCAAGCAGAGGAAGCATAGAATAGTCAGGAAGAAGAAAACTTCTAAAAAGATACTATTAATACTACTGTAGGGAGATAAAATAGTTGCAACCATCAAAACCAAACCAAACCAAACCAAACCAAACCAAACAAAACAAAACCAGGATGTTGTGAAAAAAAATATTCAGAGAATAAAAGCAGTCTCCTGGAAATGACAATAATATAGCCACAAAGAAAAACTCAAAAGAAGAGCTGCAAGGCAAGGCTGAGGTGTTATCACAAAAAAACAGAGCAGGAAGTCTCCTGTACAAAAGAGTCAGATACCAAAAGTTTGTGTAAAAGTTCCTTTGGAATGTGCCCCTCTGGTCCCACAGTCATCCAAGCCCTGGGCATAGCACATCCACACTCTGGAAAGCCCTAGAGTTGAGTAAGAATCAAATGGACAGGAGTACAAAACCCTGGTCTGTGAGGTGATCTTGGCATATTTCTGGCTTCACTTAACCTCAAAGTTCTTATCTGAGGATTAAATAAAATTATGTATGTACATTGGATTGGATGGTATGCTTCCCCCCACAGCCCCCCTCCCCCAATCCCAAAAACACCTCCACCTGGGACCTCAGAATGTGACCTTATTTGGAAATAGGGTCTTTGTTGCTGTAATCAAGTTAAAATGAAATCATGCTGGGTTAGGGTGGGCTCTACATCCAATGACTGGTGTCCTTATAAGGAGAGGGAAATACAGAGACTGAAGGACACACCATGAGAAGATGGAAGTGGGTATCTGAGTGATGTGTCTACAAGCCAAGGAATGCCACAGGTGGCTGGAACCACTAAAAGCAAGAATGGATGCAGGGAATGGAGGAAACCATCTCTGCCAATACCTTGATTTTGGACTTCCAGTCTCCATAACTGTAAGAGAACAAATTTTTGTAGTTTTTAGCAACCCAGTCTGTGGCAATTTGTTATTACAGTCCTAGGAAATGAATAGAGTGTATAAGAAGCCTTGACAGGGTTTGGCCCATGTAGACACTAGGTTGGTATTTGCTCTCCCTTTACTTCAAGGCTTGGTAACCCATACTGCTCACATCAGCAGGACAGGTTGATCCAGACACCCTTGATGGCTGAGAGCAGGTTGGGTCGGATATTTTCTGATATCAGTTGATTCTCCAATTCTTCAACATCAGCTGAATATCCTACAATTCCATTTAATTCTGACAAGATCTACCTGGAGTTAGTGTTATATACTGCAAGTTTAAGAACTCAGTCCCACAAGATCGTCCCCTGTTCAGACACCAATTACAAATCCTTGGCTACCTGTATACTTCTGAGTGACAAGCTACAAACTGAGGGCTCCCATGACGTCCTCCTTAGCTTTGATAATTTGCTAGAATGGTTCACAGAAACTCAAGAAGTCACCTTACTGACATTTTCTGTTTTATTATAAAGGATACAACTCAGGAACAGCCAAATGGAAGTGATGTAGAGGTATGAACAGAGTGGAGCTTTCATGCCCTCTCTGAGTGCTACAGCTGGTCAATGTGTTTGCCAACCTGGATGCTCTCTGAATCTCATTAAGAGTTTTTATGGTGGGGGGGGGAGCAAGATGGCAGAGGAGTAGGAGACCTAAATTTCGTCTGGTCCCAGGAATTCAGCTAGATAGGGATCAAACCATTCTGAACACCTACGAACTTAACAGGAGATTGAAAAAAGAATAGCAGCAACTCTCTGAACAGAAAAGCGACCACTTTCTGGAAGGTAGGACGTGCAGAGAAGTGAATCTGAGGCAATATACGGGAAGATAGACGGCAGGGGAGGGGGCCTCTGTCAGCCACTTCTGGCAAGTGATAGAGCAGCAGAGCACAAAATCAGAACTTTTAGAAGTCTGCTCCAGTGAGGGACATTGCTCCAGTGGCTAAGTGGGGGTGGAACACTCGCTGGGACAGTGTGGTCTCAGGACCCTCAGGGTCACAGAAAGACCAGGGGTTCCTGAGTGTGGCAGAGCTCCCAGGTATTGGAGCGGGGAAGCTGGCTGCAGAGACAGAGCCGAGGAGTGGGCTCTCAGCTCGGGGTTGCCATAAACCGTGATCCACAGCACAGTTGGGCCACTGCTCCTCCAGCAGGGACCCAACAAGCAACAGATCCGGGGAGACTCCCCTTCCTCCCCCGGGAGGAGCAGCATGGGAGCACACCACAGGGATCTGCTGGGTTTGGAAACTCCACACGGGGCTGTGTGCCAGAGATAGAAGTGCTCAGTCACAGGCTGGGTGAGCACGGAGTGCGGCTGGAGACTAGGGAGACGGGAGTGACTGCTTTTCTCTGGGGGTGCACTGAGGAGTGGGGCCCTGAGTTCTCTGCTCCTCTGGGGCGGAGATTGGGAGGCTGCCATTTTCACTCTCGTCCTCCAAAGCTGTATGGAAAGCTTGCAGGGAACAAAAGCTCCCCAGAACAAACCCGAGCAGATTACTTAGCCCAGCCCCTGGCAAGGGCGGGGCAATTCCGCCTCCCGCAAAGACATTTGGGAGCCACGGCAACAGGCCCCCCCCAGAAGATTGGCAAGAACAGCCAGCCAAGACCAAGTTTACCGATCAATGAGAACAGCAGAACTCCAGCACTAGGGGAATACTGCACATAGAATTCATGGCTTTTTCCCCATGATTCTCCAGTCTTTCAAAGTTAATTTTTTTAATTTTCTTTTTCTTTTTTTTTGAATTTTTCTTTTTCCTTTTTTCAACCAACATCTTATGAATCCCTTCTTAAAAAAATCTTTTTTATTTTTAATTTTTAGAGTCATATTCTATCCCTTCATAGTACTTAACTTTATTTTTGGTATATATATATGTTGTTCTCTCTTTAAAATTTTGGGATACAGTTTCTTCTAACAGACCAAAATATACCCTAAATCTCTAGTGTATGGTTTAGTTCTAGTCTCCTGCCTGATCACATTCTCTCTCTCTTTCTCTTTTTAATCTTCTTCTTTCTCTTTTTCAACCAACTTCTTATCAATTTCTTTTATAAAATCTTTTATAATTTTCATCTTTACAGTCATATTCCATCCCTTCATCATATTTACCCTTATTTTTGTACATATATAAGTTTTTCTTTCTTTAAAACATCGGGAGGCACTTTCTTCGAACAGACCAAAATAGCACCAGCCTGATATTTGATCATATTCTGTTTTTTTGTTTGTTTGTTTGTCTTTTTTTTATTATCTTTTTTTCTCCTTTTTCTTTCTTTCCTTTTCTTTTCCATTTCAGTTCTCTTCTCATTTGTTTAGTGTATATTTCTCTGGGGTCATTGTTTCCCTGTTAGCATTTTGTTCTCTCATTCATCTATTCTCCTCTGCACAAAATGACAAGACGGAAAAAAAATCACCTCAACAAAAAGAACAAGAAGCAGTACCGACTGCCAGGGACCTACTCAATACAGACATTAGTAAGATGTCAGAACTAGAGTTCAGAATTATGATTTTAAAGATACTAGCTGGGGTTGAAAAAAGCATGGAAGATATTAGAGAAACCCTTTCTGGAGAAATAAAAGAACTAAAACTAACCAAGTCAAAATCAAAAAGGCTATTAATGAGGTGCAATAAAAAATGGAGGCTCTAACTTCTAGGATAAATGAGGCAGAAGAGAGAATTAGTGATATAGAAGACCAAATGATGGAGAATAAAGAAGCTGAGGAAAAGAGAGATAAACAACTACTGGATCAGGAGGGCATAATTTGAGAGATACATGATACCATAAGATGAAACAATACTAGAATAATTGGGATCCCAGAAGAAGAAGAAAGAGAGAGAGAGGCAGAAGCTATATTAGAGCAAATTATAGCAGAGAACTTCACTAATTTGGGGAAGGAAACAGGTATCAAAATCCAGGAGGCACAGAGAACCCCTCTCAAAATAAATAAAAATAGGTCAACACCCTGACATCTAATAGTAAAACTTATGAGTCTCAGAGACAAAGAGAAAATCCTGAAAGCAGCTCAGGAGAAGAAGTCTGTAACCTACAATGGTAGAAACATTAGATTGGCAACAGACCTATCCACAGAGATCTGGCAGGCCAGAAAGAACTGGCAGGATATATTCAGAGCACTAAATGAGAAAAATATGCAGCCAAGAATACTGTATCCAGCTAGGCTGTCATTGAAAATAGAAGGAGTGATAAAAAGCTTCCAGGACAAACAAAAACTAAGAATTTGCAAACACAAAGCCAGCCCTACAAGAAATCTTGAAAGGGGTCCTCTAAGCAAAGAGAGAGCCTAAAAGCAACATAGACTAGAAAGGAACACAGACAATATACAGTAACAGTCACCTTACAGGCAATACAATGGCACTAAATTCCTATCTTTCAATAGTTACCCTGAATGTAAATGGGCTCAATGCCCCAATCAAAAGACACAGGCTATCAGATTGGATTAAAAAACAAGACCCATCAATATGCTGTCTACAAGAGACTCATTTTAGACCCAAAGACAGCCCCAGATTGAAAGTGAGGGGGTGGAAAACCATTTAACATGCTAATGGACACCAAAAGAAAGCTGGGTGGCAATCCTTATATCAGACAAATTAGATTTTAAACCAAAGAGTATAATAAGAGATGAGAAAGGACACTAAATCCTACTTAAAGGGTCTATCCAACAAGACTATCTAACAATTGTAAATATCTATGCCCCTAACATGGGAGCAGCCAATTATATAAGCCAATTAATAACAAAAGCAAAGAAAAACATCGACAACAATACAATAATAGTGGGGGACTTTAAAACCTCCCTCACTGAAATGGACAGATCATCTAAGCAAAAGATCAACAAGGAAATAAAGACTTTAAATGACACACTGGACCAAATGGACTTCACAGATATATTTGGAACATTCCATCCCAAAGCAAAAGAATACACATTCTTCTCTAGTGTCCATGGAACATTCTCCAGAATAGATCACATCCTAGGTCACAAATCAGGTCTCAAATGGTACCAAAAGATTGGGATCATTCCCTGCATAAGTTCAGACCACAATGCATTGAAACTAGAACTCAATCACAAGAGGAAAGTTGGAAAGAACTCAAATACATGGAGGCTAAAGAGCAGCCTACTAAAGATTTAAAAGTAGATTTAAACCAGGAAATTAATGAAGAAATAAAAAAATTCATGGAAACAAATGAAAATGAAAACAAAATTGTTCAAAATCTTTGGGATGCAGCAAAGGCAGTCCTAAGAGGAAAGTATATAGCAATACAAGCCTTTCTCAAAAACAAGAAAGGTCTCAAATACACAATCTAACCCTACACCTAAAGGAGCTGGAGAAAGAACAGCAAATAAAGCCTAAACCCAGCAGAGAAGAGAAATAATAAAGATCAGAGCAGAAATCAATGAAATAGAAACCAAAAGAACAGTAGAACAGATCAACGAAACTAAGAGCTGGTTCTTTGAAAGAATGAACAAGATTGATAAACCCCTGGCCAGACTTCTCAAAAAGAAAAGAGAAAGGTCCCAAATAAATAAAATCATGAATGAAAGAGGAGAGATCACAACCAACACCAAAGAAATACAATTATAAGAACATATTATGAGCAAATATATGCCAGCAAATTAGATAATCTGGAAGAAATGGATGCATTCCTAGAGATGTATGAACTACCAAAACTGAACCAGGAAGAAATAGAAAACATGAACAGACCTATAACCATTAAGGAAATTGAAGCAGTCATCAAAAATCTCCCAACAAACAAAAGCCCAGGGCCAGATGACTTCCCAGGGGAATTCTACCAAACATTTAAAGAAGAATTAATACCTATTCTTCTGAAACTGTTCCAAAAAATAGAAATGGAAGGAAAACTCCCAAACTCATTTTATGAGGCCACCATTACCTTGATTCCCCAAACCAGACAAAGACCCCATGAAAAAGGAGAATTACAGACCAATATCCTTGATGAACATGGATGCAAAAATTCTCACCAAAATACTAGCCAATAGAATCCAACAGTACATTAAAAGGATTATTCACCACCACCAAGTGGGATTTATTCCTGGGCTGCAAAGTTGGTTCAACATTTACAAATCAATCAATGTGATACAATACATTAATAAAAGAAAGAACAAGAATCATATGATCCTCTCAATAGATGCAGAAAAAGCATTTGACAAAGTACAGCATCCTTTCTTGATCAAAACTCTCCAGAGTATAGGGATAGAGGGTACATACCTCAATATCATAAAAGCCATCTATGAAAAACCCACAGCGAATATCACTCTCAATGGGGAAAAACTGAGAGCTTTCCCCCTAAGGTCAGGAACATGGTAAGGATGTCCACTAATCACGACTGCTATTCAATTAGAAGTCCTAGCCACAGCAATCAGACAACAAAAAGAAATCAAAGGCATCCGAATTGGCAAAGAAGAAGTCAAACTCTCACTCTTTGCAGATGATATGATACTTTATGTGGAAAACCCAAAAGACTCCACCCCAAAACTGCTAGAACTCATGCAGGAATTCAGTTAAGTGGCAGCATATAAACTCAATGCACAGAAGTCAGTGGCATTCCTATCACCAACAACAAGACAGAAGAAAGAGAAATTAAGGAGTTGATACCACTTACAATTGTACCCCAAACCATAAGATGCATAGGAATAATCTTACCAAAGAGGCAAAGGATCTGTACTCAGAAAACTATAAAATACTTATGAAAGAAATTGAGGAAGACACAAAGAAATGGAAAAACATTTCATGCTCATGGATTGAAAGAACAAATATTGTGAAGATGTCAATGCTACCTAGAGCAATCTACACATTCAATGCAATCCCTATCAAAATACCATCCACTTTTTCCAAAGAAATGGAACAAATAATCCTAAAATTTGGATTGACAAAGAACAGCATCCTTTGGAATGGAACCAGAAAAGACCCCGAATAGCCAGAGGAATGTTGAAAAAGAAAAGCAAAGCTGGTGGCATCACAATTCTGGACTTCAAGCTCTATTACAAAGCTGTCATCATCAAGACAGTATGGTACTGGCCCAAAAACAGACACATAGATCAATGGAACAGAGTAGAGAGCCCAGAAATGGACCCTCAACTGTAGGTCAACTAATCTTCGACAAAGTAGGATAGAATGTCCAGCGGAAAAAAGACAGTCTCTTCAAGAAATGGTGTTGGGAAAATTGGACAGCCACATGCAGAAGAATGAAACTGAACCATTTCCTTACACCACACACAAAAATAGACTCCAAATGGTTGAAAGACCTCAATGTGAGACAGGAGTCCATCCAAATCCTAAAGGAGAACACAGGCAGCAACCTCTTTGACCTCAGCTGCAGCAACTTCTTCCTAGAAACATTGCCAAAGTCAAGGGAAGTAAGGGCAAAAATGAACTATTGGGACTTCATCAAGATAAAAAGCTCTTGCATGGCAAAAAAAAACCAGTCAACAAACCCAAAAGACAACCAACAGAATGGGAGAAAATATTTGCAAATGACATATCAGATAAAGGGCTAGTATCCAAAATCTATAAAGAACTTATCCAACTCAACACCCGAAGAACAAATGATCCAATCAAGAAATGGGCAGAAGACATGAGCAGACATTTTTCCAAAGAAGACACCCAAATGGCCAACAGACACATGAAAAAGTGCTGAACATCACTCAGCATCAGGGAAATCCAAATCAAAACCTCAGTGAGATATCACCTCACAACAGTCAGAATGACTAAAATTAACAAGTCAGGAAACGACAGATGTTGGCAGGGATGCGGAGAAAGGGGAACCCTCCTACACTGTTGGTGGGAATGCAAGCTGGTGCAGCCACTCTGGAAAACAGTATGGAGGTTCCTCAAAAAGTTGAAAATAGAGCTATCATTCAATCCAGCAATTGCACTACTGGGTATTTACTCCAAAGATACAAATGTAGGGATCTGAAGGGGTACATGCACCCCAATGTTTATAGCAGCAATGTCCACAATAGTCAAACTATGGAAAGAGCCAAGATGTCCATCGACAGATGAATGGATAAAGAAGAAGTGGTATATATATACCATGGAATATTATGCAGCCATCAAAATGAATGAGATCTTGCCATTTGCAACGACGTGGATGGAACTGGAGGGTGTTATGCTGAGTGAAATAAGTCAATCAGAGAAAGACATGTATCATATGATCTCACCCATATGAGGAATTCTTAATCTCAGGAAACAAACTGAGGGTTGCTGGAGTGGTGGGGGGTGTGGGATGGGGTGGCCAGGTGATAGACATTGGGGAGGGTATGTGCTATGGTGAGCACTGTGAATTGTGTAAGACTGTTGAATCACAGACCTGTACCTCTGCAACAAATAATAAATGTGTTTTAAAAAAAAAGAAGAAAAAATAGCAGGAGGGGAATAATGAAGGGGGAGAATTCAGAGGAGGAGACGAACCATGAGAGTCTATGGACTCTGAGAAACAAACTGAGGGTTCTAGAGGGGAGGAGGCTAGGGGATGGGTTAGTCTGGTGGTGGGTATTAAAGAGTGCCCTTACTGAATGGAGCAGTGGTGTTATGCACAAACAATGAATCATGGAACACTACATCAAAAACTAATGATGTAATATACGGTAATTAACGTAGCCTAATGAAATTTAAAAAAAAAAGGAGTTTTTATGGCATTCAATCTCCAGTCTCGCCCCTCTCTTTCTTGGAAGTTTGTGAGTGGAGCTAACACCTACAACCCTCTAATCATTTGGTCTGTCTTGTGCCCAGTCCCATTCTGAGGCTGTCAAGGGGCCCCACCCTGTCACCTCATGAGCATAAACTCAGATGTGGTTGAAAAGGATTCCCTATGAATCCCCAAAGATGGACTTATCACTCAGGAAATTCTGAGGTTTTTAGGATCTTTGTGCCAGGAACTGGGTACAAAGACCATATATATTAATTATACTACAGTGAGGGAGCTTTCTCCTCCTGGTGATGAGGAAAATCCTTGGCTGGTGGGAAAAATTTCAACATACCTTGTGTGGAATTCACCCTCCCCCACTAAAGGTGGAAGAAGTAACTCAGCACTGGGGGCGGCTTTGTGGGTAGGGGTCCCTCTCGGTAAGAAAAAAGAGTCTGGATAAAATCCCCAGGGCAAAAAGAGGTCCTTTTCTTCCTGTCCAAGAATGGGATAATAATTCAAAGCAGAAAGCTAGTGATCAGTAGGGAATGCTGTCCTGAAAACCAGCTAAATTTGGGTACCACACAGCCAAGCAGCTCTGTTGTTGTAAACAAAACTCTTCACCTGCTGAGGTGGACGTTCTCTGACAATAAGAGACACATGTTACTTCAGGGCCTCCCCATAAAAGACTTCCACTGATCTACTGCTGAGAATGAATAAATAAACAAAGAAAGTAAATGAAATGTTAATAAAAAAAAAGCAAAGACCTTTTTTGGGTAAAATAAGTATTTTGTGAAATATTTCTATGTGATAACTGATACTTATGAAGGGCAATGTGTAATATATTTTATTTTTAATATATGAAGCATGTTATTAAAATAAACAATGAATACACATCCATTTTGAGAACTTGTACACTACGCAAACCACCGATACTTGGTGTGCCTTCCTGATCCCATTCGCTGACTCTCCTGAGCAGGTAACCATTATCTTAACATTTTTTGAAAGTCACAAATTTCTTCCTTTTCCTCTTCAAAGATTGTCCCTCTTTATTTTTTAAGCAGGAACCCTTCTAAGTCTACCTTAATTTTATTTGGAAAAAAATTGATAGAAATGTCGTAAAAGTATTGTAAATATCCTTTTACCTTTCATCTTGAGTCACCAATCATTAAGATTTTACCTCATTTATGTACCTGGGTGGCTCAGATGGTTGGGTGTCTGCCTCAGGTCAGGTAAGGTCATAATCTCTAAGTCCTGGGATCAAGGCCGACGTCGGGCTCCCAGCTCCTCAGGAAGTCTGCTTCTCCCTCTCCCTCTGCCTCTCCCCCTGCCTGTGCTCTCTCTGTCTCTCTCTGTCTCTTCAAATAAATAAATAAAATCTTAAAAAAAAGATTTTACCCCATTTGTGCTATCTATCATCTATCAATCATCTATCTATCTATGTATCATCTATTTATCTACTATCTATTGATCATCTACCAATTATCTATCATCTACCTACCATCTATCTACTATCTATGTATATCTATCTATCTATCATCTATCTATCTATCATCATCATCTATCATCATCTATCTATCATCTGTTGTTAAAGATAAACGTTCAGTGACACTTTTTAAAGTGGTAAGATAGATTTTACTTGGGACCATCATGATAGGTATAAGTACTACCATAATGGGATTTTGCAGTGGGGGAGATAAGGGGAGCTCAGCTCTGAATACAGCATGGGCAAGTGGGAATTTACAGCCAAGGAGCAGGGTGAGAGTCAGTGGATGGAAAATTACCAGGAAGAAACATCAGGAACAAGGAGGGTTCTGGTTAAGCTGACCTACCAGGATCCTTGCTGAAGTTAGGCCAGGCTGTCAGGCATCCCTGGAGGGATGGTGGAGGATGAGGAACCACAGATATCGAGGTGATCAAGGTATCAAGCTGTGGGGTGGGGGAGGTTTCTGGTTAAACTGACTTAGACTTCTTGCTAGAACAGGATTTTACGAAGAAGTGCACAGAGGGGTCTTGGAGAAGGTTCAGGAGACTGACTAAAGTTTGGTCAAGCAAAGAATCCTTGTCACTATCTAATTGTATTTTCTAAACCCATTTGAGATATAGTCACAGACATATGACCCTTCATCTCTAAACTCCGTGCCTCTCTCCTGAGACCAAGGAGCGCTGCCTGCATAACCATAGTGTAGTTATGGCTATCAGAAAATGTAACATTGGTACAATACTATTGTCTAATAATATGCAGTCTATATTCCAGTTTTCCTGATTGTCTTGATAATGTCCTTTATAAACACTTCCTTGTTTGTTTGCTCCAGGACCCAACCCAGGGTCACACATGGCATTCAGCTGTCTTATCTCTTTAACCTCCTCATCTCCTCAGCCTCTGCCCCCATGACGTTGGCAATTTTGAAAAGTCCAAGCCAGTTGTTTTCAGATTGTCCTTCAATTTGGCTTTGTTTTGATTGTTTCCTCATGAGTAAGTTCAGATTAATAAAAAACTAGCTTTTAAGGCCCCTTTAAGAACTGAATGAAATCTGCTTTCAATTTGTTTCTCCACTAGGGACTTTACTGCACAGAGGAATTGAGCCTGTATGGCAAATCCACCCCCTGGAAGAGATTTTAGGTAACTCAGTAAGGCTGGTAGCTGGGCTGTCTACTTAAGACTTCAGTTGGGTCACTGGGGACTCCAGCTATTTCTGTGACAGCCTTAGTTAAGTCTTTATTTCTGGTGCATCTCTTCGGGTTGTCTTCCTGGCCCAGAGCTTGGCTCTGTGCCATGTGGACTGAGGGTATGGTCCGTGAGGAGTCACCAAGGGGGGTCCCAGGTGCCAGGGAGTGGGCCAAGTGCCTGGCAGATGCTCATCTCATTGGCTGCTGGGCAGAGGCCAGCAATGTGAAAAGACACGTGGAGCCCCAGTAGGCAAAAAGCAATTTCCTGAGTTGGGGCTTGGCCAGGCAGCTGCTGTTTTACATCTCCCTGAGTTCAAAGGCTGGGGGAGGCTGAAGGCAAGACCTGAGCCTGACACCTCATTTCTAGAAGCCCAGCCTCCCGGAGGCTTCATGCCCCTCCCAGGTCCCAGGGGAGAGGCAACACTTCCAACTCCTACTTCGGCAGCCAACCCCTGCCCCACCCTCCCACCTGCTTCTGCAGTGCTCCTAGGATGCTGCCCTCCCTGGATTAACTGGTCCCCAACTCACTGACTCCCAGGGACCACAATTTCACCCCAGGCCTTGTGAAGAGGAATTTCCTCCACATTTATCCCTCCTGTAAAGGGCTTGCATATATCCACGTTTCCCTCTATCTCTGAGAATGCGCTAGGAGAGGTGGGAAGAGGAAGGACAGCTGGGTGATTTACTTGTGTCCCTGGTGTTGGGGGCATGGGGTCTCTACTTATTTCCTCTCTTCCTGGAGACAAGGTCTAGTCTTTGGCTTCCCCACGCTGAGGCTGCTCAGACAGAAGGAGAACCTCCACACTAGTGTCTAGAGCTGGGTGGGCTCACTGTTGTGTCATTCCATGGCTTGACCTTTCTGAGTTTTGGCCTTCTTAGTGTGAGCTGTGGAGACAATAATGCTCAGAGTGCAGCCCGAGAATGGCTTTAGACAAACATTCATGGATGTTATTAACACTCTAGAACAGCCTGGCATCCACCGACAGTCCACAAGGATTCTGAGGGTAGAATTCAGGGTTCTGTAAACTTGAATAAAAAATAGACTTGCACCTTTATTTTCATGGAAAGCTACATACAAATTAGAATTTCCTTCAGTTATGTAGGGAACAACTCACAGAGGCATCTCCTGTGATTTTGTCATCAACAGAAACCAGACATTTTCATATTATATTATAGTGTTTGCAGATATCTCAAAATATTGTCTACACTCATCATGACTTCAAAATCATGTTAATTAGTATATAGGCAGCTGAGTCGTGTACCAATTAATAATCGCAACATTAATACCTCTTAAATTTTGTTTTAAAATATTTGGATAACTATAGTTCAACATAATTAGTTTCCTTTGTACATCTATGTGTTTTACTTAATGTAATTAAAGGCATTCTGTGAAGGGATGCAAGGGATTTACCAAGGTGTTTTTTGCACAAAAAGCTCTTGGGCTTTGAGCAGCAACTTTCCCCTCTGAACTGGCTTTGTGGATGGTCCTGACTGAAGACGTGAGGTGGGCTTTCTCATTCATGGCTTCTTTCTGCCCTGACATTCTCCTGAAAGTGCAGATTGGCCGTTGAGAAGGCAAGAGCATTGTGGGGATCTGAATTGTTCCACTCTCTTCACATTGACCGACGACAGATTGGCATACCAGGGACATTCATATTTGGAATAGAACAGACGTGCTTACCATATGAATCATCACTTGAAATTATACCAGAAAAGTGAAATACATTACCAAAATTTAAAAAAGCAATCTACTCAATGGGAGTAGATATGGCAAACAATATATCCGATAAGGGGTTAATAACAGAAAACAAATAATCCAATTAAAAAATGGGCAGAGGATCTGATGGCCAAACCCATGAAAAGAGGCTCAATATCATTCATCATCAGGGAAATGCAAATCAAAACCACAATGAGGTATCAGCTCATACCTGTCAGAATGGCTAGAATCAAAAAGACAAGAAATAGCAAGTGTTGGCTAGGCTGTGGAGAACAAGGAACTCTTGTGCACTATTGGTGGGATTGTAAATTGGTGCACTAAGGAAAACGGTATGGAAGTTACTCAAAAAATTAAAAACAAATACCATACAATCTAATAATTTCACTTCTGGGTATTTATCCAAAGAAAACAAAACCACTAATTTGAAAAGATATGTGCACCCCTATGTTTATTGCAGCATTATTTACAATAGCCAAGATGTGGAAGCATTTTAAATGTCCATTGATGAATGGATAAAAAAATATTATATATATATATATCACTCAGCCATAAAAAAGAATGAAATCTTGCCATTCGTGATAACATGGATGAACTTAGAGGGATAATGTTAAGTGAAATTAGGCAGAGAAAGACAAATACCATATGATTTCACTTATATGTGGAATCTAAAAAACAAAACAAAATGAACAAACAAAAATAGACTCATAAATACAGAGAAAAAACTGGCAGTTGCCAGGAGGAAAAGGGGTAGAGGGGTGGGCAAAAGAGGTGAAGGAGATTAAGAGGCACAAACTTTCAATTGTAAAATAAGCAAGTTATGGGGATAAAATGTACAACATAGAGAATATAGTCAGTAATATTGTAATAATGTTGTATGGTAGCTGATGCTCATTACACTTCTCGTGGTAAGCACTGAGTAATGTATACAATTGTCGAATTACTATGTTGTACACCTGAGGCTAATATAGCATTGTATGTCAATTGTACTTCAATTAAAAAAAAAGTGAAACACAAACTTTGAGCTGAAGGTCATGTTGAGAGAGCAATCATTTCCAGGTGAAGGTGGAGTATCCACATTTTCTAGAACTTGCTGTGTTGTTTCATCTTTAATGCTTTCCCTTCTTGTGATTGTTTAGAATAAAAGAGAGTAACATGCATGTTATGTGTGTTTTCAGAATTCCACACTTGTAAAAGGAAATCCATAGATTCAGGGATAAATCTCATCACTCACTGGGAACAATGGAATGATCATCATCACTGAGACCTGGGGATGTGTGCAGAGTTGGTACTTTGACCAGGACATGAGTATCCATTGGGTAGATGATGTGCAAACTGGTCCTTTCTCTTTTGCAATGAGGTTGAGGAGTCTCCATAGCCATGACCTAGGAGCCATGTGGGAGGCCTTAAGGGTCAGGATGCTGATGCAGGGAGAGACAGGAATCTGCTTCTTGAATTCTGGGAGATGGGATGTGGGGTTGGAAACTGTAGGAACACCATGGATTCCACTTACTCCTAGATCCCAGTTTTGACCAATAGATGGAGAAGCCTATGATCACCAAACTACAAGGCTTCACCTTCCTGACCTTCAGTTTTTGTATCTGTAAAATGAAGTGATCTTATCTACCTCTGAGGATTTAATGACAGCATATGAATAGAGCCTGGCAGATTCTTGGACCATGATAAATGCTCAGTAATATTAGTTCTTGAGGTGGGTAACTCTTGTCTTTACCCAGCCAACCTCCGTTCTCCCCACGTCCTGGTAATATCTGGATTTTCCTTTAATGAATTACCTTGTTCCATGTGTTTTGGGTGGGATTAACCCTCCATCTAAATCCTGTATGGATACATGAGTCAATCAGAGTGTAGTAGCCATGACTGGATCTGGGATTGGCTTATTACCAGGCCAGAATAAGAGCCCATTTGGACTTTACCTGGAAATATCAAAGAAGAACTGTCTCTCCACTGGGGCCACTAATTCTAGAGGGTGAGCATCATCCTGACCCTCCAAGAATATGGCCCACTGAAAGAGCCCTGAGCTGAGAAATGGGGATAACATAATTTAAGCTCCCGGATCTCACTGTGCCTGAAACTAGCATACTGCTGGAATTTTCAATTATGTGAGTAACTCCCTATTTCTCTGAGCTGATTTGAGTTTGGTTTCTGCCCCTTACAGCTACTAGGGCATTGAGGAATTCAATTCTTGTCTCCCTCTCCATGGAAAGATGGGATAAGATGGATTAAAACGGAAAGTTAGGTGGACAGGTAGTGAAGGTGGAGACAAGCTGAAGGATTCTCCCTGTACCCTCTAGAGATAAGAAGGCAAGTTTGAGGAAGAATCTAGAGACCTCAAGTCTTCAGCTCACTGCTAGAGGCAGAGTCTTGCCTCATTTACCATGTGAGCATCCACATTTTAACACCAATAACCACCCTGAAGCCTGAATTCTGTAAAGCTGGTGCTTTTGAGCAGCTCTCTCCAGCCTCTCTGTTGTTTCCTATATTCTTATCCTCAACACAAATGCCCAGGCATTCCCGGGCTTCTAAACTGACAGAATTATGCACCTCTAGAAATAAGTATTGGGGTTTAAAAATTATCACACAAGAAAAGTTAGGTGAACTGAGCAAGCCCCAAACAAGAGCAGACTTGGTGATAGGGCCAGAAATAAACCCGAAGGAGAAAGAGTGGAATGCGAGGTCTGGGAATTCATTCAGAAAACAAGAGAAGCATCTTACACAAGCTTTGAGTTGTCAAGCTAGGAAGGGAAAGGAGAACTCAAAGCAGGAGGGATGAGTTTGATGGAAAACAGGCAGATTTCCTGTTCCCCCAGGAGGAAGGGGTCGTATGTGATACAGACATCTCCCTCCTCCAGCCCCCGATTCCATCCTCAGGACGTTTCCTGGGTGAGATGGAGAAATTAGTGAAGGTTCTTGCCCGTAAGCCTCTTTCATCCTGTCAAAGCTTGCCCCCTGGTGCCCCATTCTGGCAGCATCCTGCCTGCCATGGGTACAGTGTAATCAACCAGGGGTTCGAATCTCACAGGGTATCTTCTGTAGAACCACTGCAACAAATGGAATGGGAGGAGGGGCCAGTAAACTCAGAGCCAGTCCTGAGCGACCTCCCCCTGCCCTTTCCCGCACCTCAGCATCCTCCTTGGAAACGGAAAATTAGTCTCCACTGAAACTTCGTTTTCAAGGAAAAAAAAACTGCGCATTTTAGATGGGTCAGGGAAGAAAAGGAAGGTGAGAAAAGGCAACCAAGGCATCTGTGTTCCCAGCAAACCCACAGTAGAGTGAACTTTGGAGCCAGCCTTGGACATTGCAGCTTCTAAAAAGGCACATCCTCTCTGATTCGGTCCTCAAGGGCACCTTGGTGACTCCAGGATTTTATGGGAATTGGCTACATTTGCTGAACCAGAAGTGTGTGCCATATGCAAGGCACTAACTGTAATTATCTTATTTAATCTTTTTTTGTTTTTGTTTTTATATTTTTATTTAGGTATAATTAAAATAAAAATGCACAAGTATTAAGGGTTTAGTTCAATACATTTTGACAGTTATATACGCCCACATAACCATCACCCCAGATCAGATATATTTCTACAATCCTCAGAATGTTCCTTGTACCCCTTTGCAATCAACCCCAAACCCCACCCCAACTTGTACAGATTAGTTTCACCGGTTTTTGGATATCATATAAATGGAATTATTCATTATGTACTTTGATGTGACCTACTCCTTTTGCTTAATACAATAATTTTGGAACTTACCTAAATTATTGTGTGTCTTATAGTTTCTTTAATCACTATCAGTCAGTTGAACTGTAATATATTTATCCATTCTCCTAGGTGGACAATCGGGTTGCATCTGGTTTGGAGCTATTAAAAAATATTTCTGTGAATAATCTTGTACAAGTCTTTTGTGGACACATATTTTCATTTCTCTTGAGTAAATACCTAGGAATGAATCTTTCTTTTTTTTTATTATTATTATTATGTTGTGTTAATCACCATACATTACATCATTAGTTTTTGATGTAGTGATCCATGATTCATTGTTTGCATACAACACCCAGTGCTCCATGCAGAACGTGCCCTCTTTAATACCCATCACCAGGCTAACATGTCCCCCCACCGCCCTCCCCTCTAGAACCGTCAGTTTTTTTCTCAGAGTCCATAGTCTCTCATGGTTCATCTCCCCCTCCGATTCCCCCCCCTTCATTCTTCCCCTCCTGCTATCTTCTTCTTCTTCTTTTTTTTAACATATAATGTATTATTTGTTTCAGAGGTACAGATCTGTGATTCAACAGTCTTACACAATTCACAGCGCTGACCATAGCATATACCCTCCCCAATGTCTATCACCCAGCCACCCCATCCATCCCACACCCCCCACCACTCCAGCAACCCTCAGTTTGTTTCCTGAGATTAAGAATTCCTCATATCAGTGAGGTCATATGATACATGTCTTTCTCTGATTGACTTATTTCGCTCAGCATAATACCCTCCAGTTCCATCCACGTCATTACAAATGGCAAGATTTCATTCTTTTTGATGGCTGCATAATATTCCATTATATATATCTATATACACCACATCTTCTTTATCCATTCATCTGTCGATGGATATCTTGGCTCTTTCCATAGTTTGACTATTGTGGACATTGCTACTATAAACATTGGGGTGCACGTACCCCTTCAGATCCTAGAAATGAATCTTATTTAATCTTCATGAACCCCCAAGTAGTGATTCTTGACTCTGTTCTTCTAGGAGGTTATGACTCATTCCATTCCTCAGCAGAGAAGGCAGAAGAATGAGGCCTATCTGGTTCTCTTTTTTTGGTTATGGTCTGTGTGATAAGTTGTCCTTAGTTGCCTCCTCTCCCTGTAGGAGCTATTGATCCTTCCATTGATAGGTGGAGTCTAGTTCCCTTCCCTGTAAATCTGGCCTTACTCTGACTAGCAGAGTGAAACAGAAGTGACACTGTCAACACCAGGCCTGTTAAGAGATGTGGGAGTTTCTACTTTGGCTGTCTTGGAACCAGGCTGCCATCTTATAATTAGTCATGCCAGGAGGCTCTGGAGGCTGAGGCCACATGGAGCACCTGTGAGAGGGGTTGCCTTGGGTCTTCCAGGCCCTCCCTGCTCAACACAGGTAGCCCACATGTGGTAAAGCAGAAGTATCCCCCAGTCAACCTTCAGAATGAGGAGAAGTCATACATTGTTATTTAATTTTAATAATTCGCTTTCATTTAATGATAAGTTGTTTTAAGTCACTATATTGTGAAGTGGTTTGTTACACGGCAATAGTTACCTAAAAAGAGTTTTCTTGTTTCATAGAAAATTATCTTCTGGTGGTAAATGCTCAACCCTGAAGTTTCTCAAAATTGGGAACGCCTGGGCTGTGTGCTCTTCCTGGAGCAGAGCCAGACATCAGAATTAGAAATAAGAAAGGCCCAATTTTAGATCTCTGCCTTCTGAGAAAACCATCGTGAGCTCAGCTCCCTACAGCCCATTTATAGCCAGATTTTGTTGGAGTTCGAGGTGGCAGCCTAAGCTCAGAGCCAGGAATTTGCTATGCAGTCTTCCACCTTTGATGGGCGGTGACATAGCCTCCATCCTACTTTGGGAAATACCTGTGTTTTCGGAGAGTAGCTTGGTTTATCATGTGAGACTCTGCTTCAGTGGCTGTCCTTATGCTGATACAACATGCAGAGAAAGGATTAGCTGGAGATCTCATAGAAAGATCTGGCTGTGGTTTTTGCTTGGCTCAGAGTCTGCATTGTAGGCTCTGACAAAGGCAGGTAATCTAATAGATGCATCATGGATTAAAAAAATCTGCTGAGACAAGGTGTTTGGCAACGTGGGCCTGAGGCACTGGTTTTCCCAGAGTGTGGGTAGCTCACCTCTCTATGTTCATGTTCTCTTTGGGGACTTACCTCTGTCTTTATAGTTTCTGCACAAATGCTGGTGCCATGTTTGAGTTCCCTAAGCCACCACCAACATTTTAAGAGGGGCAGGAGGACAGAACCAGGAGCCATTGGAGAAAGCATTTCTCAGGCATCAGGTTCTCTACATGTTGGCTTCTCCTGTGATCATTGCCAGTCCCTGGAAACCTCTTGGAAACTTGGATGGAAGCACATACCCTCAGATGTACTGCTTCTTCTCATTTCCTCTGGGAGCCAATAGGTGGTGGTAAGAGGCAGGCAGAGAAGCATGTGCTGGGGCAGGTGGTTGAGCCTGTTTGTCCATGTAATAGATTCAGCTGCAAGATTTAGGTCAAAGACTGCATTTAGAGAAGCATTTTAAGTCAGCATGCATGAGACACAGACACTAGCTTTTCAAAACAGCCTGCTCAGCACAGATTCCATTTTCCAAGGATGTTTCATCCCCTCACCTAGAATGTCTATCAACCAGATGGCCACACATGTGTAGTAGGCAGGCAGCATCTGAGCGCTCAGTGTGTGGTGTACAAGCTCCAGAGGTTTGTGGTCCTTGAACTGGTGGGGGCTGGCTCTCCCCTGGGCTAATGGTCTAAGCTCAGGGGCTTGGGGCGGGGGGAGGCACAAATACGCAAAGAGCCAAATGGTGCAAACACAGACACAAGCAATCCGATAAGCAGTGACTGCAAGGATATTTGAGGAAGGTTGGATGAGGCAGGGATTGAAGTCAGGCTGTGCTGCTCAGGCAAGGTTTGGAACCCGGGGAGAACTTGGAAGAAGGAACCTGATTTGGTGGGGGAGGTACTGTGAAGTGAAGATGGGCTTTGATTTGACCCAGCAGAAGATGAGAGACTTCAGGCTGAAGGGGCAGGTTGACGGGGGACAGTAACAGGAAGTTGAAGGTGAGAAACATGCATGTGTTGTCTCCTCTACCTTAGGTAACAGCCTATGTGGAGGGGCAGCTGTTTCAGGGTTGACAATCTGACTGTCATCAGTAAACCAGATTCAGAGGCACTAATAGGGCTTGACTTGCCTGACATGTTCCATCCCACATTCCTGCTCCTTAATAAATACCTCTTGGCCCTCCAGAACTTTCTAGACTAAGGTCTTTGTGAAGGTGGGATTATAGAAACTGTATCATACTCTCTGGAGAGGGGGGCGGCGGGGATCCATTAGGTTGCCCCATCACTGTAGGTGTTCTGTAAGTGTTTTATTTGGTGTGATTTACACAGAACTTCACCCAGACTGAGAGGACCAAAGATGTCCCAATTTGGGGGAAATGATTTTTTTTAAGGATGATGTCTTCCAAATATTTTTGACCACACCTCTGGAAGAAAATATTTTGAGGGGCCTGGCTGGCTCAGTCAGTAGAGGATGTGACTCTTGATCTTGGGGTTGTAAGTTGAGCCCCACGCTGGGTGTAGAGATTACTTAAAAACAAAATCTTAAAAAAAAAAAAAAGAAATACATTTTACAATGTGATCCAGTATGCACATTATATTTGTCATTTTTAATTGAAATAAAAGATTCACAGAACAATTTCATTGTGTTATATCTAATTTTATTTTTAAAAAGCTGGCAGTGGTGCACTGAACTGGTCTGATGACCCCCACGATTTGACAACACTGATGGGGCTGTCACTAATTTGTGCATCCTTTTTTTCAGCCAACGTACCTCTGGGATGCCTTTAAAACGGGAAGCTCTCACTGCTTCAGAGACCCCCATTAATTTGCTTTTTTGTGATGGTTTAACCAGGGCCTGGGCAAAAGATGAAAGAACAGTTCTAAGCAGATTTGACCTAAGGCAAAACCAGTGACAAAGAACTTAAGAGCATTGATTCAATTTATTCATATATAGTTGATGTGATTATGTGTGTATCGTTCATTGCTTTGCTTGCTTCCTTTGGGTGGATTTTGCTCTCTCCCCACCACTGTGTTTTAGAAGCCTAAGGTCAAGGAGCAGGGGGTCTGGTGTCAAGTAAGCTTGTGGTACAAATGCCAGATACCACGAAACCTTCTTTTTTATTTTAAAAATATATTTTTAAATTTATTTGAGAGAGAGACAAAGAGAGCACAAGTTGGGGGGGGGTGGGCAGAGGGAGAAGTAGACTCCCCACTGAGTAGGGAGCCTGACATGGGGCTCGATCCCAGGACCCCGAGATCATGACCTGAGCTGAAAGCAGACGCTTAACTGACTGAGCCACCCAGGCGCCCCTGTGGTGACTGCTTCTTGAGGGACATGTGGTTCACAGGTTCTACTATCCCTCCAGACGTTGTCCAGTGAAATGTTTCAAAAGCCAGAACTCCAGCTTCTCAACACTGAGGTTGGATCTCAGCTCCCCACTTCTTAGCTGTGTGACCCTTTATAAATTAAATTCTCTGTGCCCCAGTTTCCTCACCTATGCACAGGTAATAACAGTACCACAGGCTTATCGAGAAGACTGGATGAAATAATGTAACATATTTGGCACAGTGCCAGGGCCAGGAAAATGTCACCTGTTGGTACCTATCAGGGCTCCCTGAGGCTCCCTGCTCAACCATACCTTTTTATTAGCCTTCCTCCCGGGGAAGGCTAATAAAAACACATTTCTCTCTTTCTTTTTCTCCCTTTTTTTTTTTTGACTTTTTAATTGTTATGTTAATCACCATACATTACATCATCAGTTTTTTATGTAGTGTTTCATGATTCATTGTTTGTGCGTAACACCCAGTGCTCCATGCCGAACGTGCCCTCTTTAATACCCATCACCAGGCCAACCCATCCTCCCACCCCCCTCCCCTCTAGAACCCTCACTTTGTTTTTCAGAGTCCATCGTCTCTCAAACACATTTCTCTTTTTAAAAGAGCCTATACATCTAAAATTTTTATAAATTCTGACAAGTTTATCCACCAATAGACTGGTTGTTTGGATCTTATATGCTATCTTTTAAAAAATTTGACTTGTCAATAACTCAATTTGTGCAAATCCAATCAAGTGTTATGTAAATGGATAAAATACAGTAATGCAGGTTAACAATTTTAGTTCATATGACACAATGGAACCTTCAAGAAAATATATTGGTCAAGTTATAGTATTAGTAAGATTCCACATTATTGTGTAGTAGTCATCATTTTCTTGAAATACATAGAAATGGATGGACTAAAAAAAAAATAGTACATATAAAACATCAAGGTAATTTTCATCCAGATGATGTCACATGGACAAAGTCACTCTGACATGCTTATATCCAGCAACACTATCAAACATATGGACACATTTTAGTTCTCTATGTGTGGCTTTTTCTCTCCTAAATGCTGCTCTGTTGCGACCACGTGGATATCAGACATATAAAATTACCCAAATACTGCCGTCTCCCCTAAAATTGTAACATCAATTTTTTCTTTCTCCTTGTTCTCTCCAAGCCAGTGTTATACTAACCTAAAAACTGCTGGTGTTAAAAGCTATTATGTGGTGGTGTCGCATTTTATTCCATCAGCATTTTTGTGTGTGTATTAGCCAAAGCAAACAGCCCTTAGTCTACTCTGAGCGTGCAAGGACAGGCCTTCTGGAGGAGCTTGGGCAAGCGCTGTGGAGACTTAAATTTCGGCTTCGTGTGCATGACTGTTGAAGTCTCCCTGTCAGCTGGCTGGGGAAAGAAATGGTTCTCGTCTCCTGAACACACAATGAGAGGTGGGGCGAAGAGGGGTGTTGTGAGAAGGAAAGCCATAAAGGAGACTTCTTTGACCTAACAGGCCCCAGGGATGCACTGTTGCCTTCTAAGACCTCTGGGATTAGGGCAAATGTTGTACCTGCATACCCCCACAGGCCTCTGGTATAGGGCCTCCACTTGGGTTACTGGGAGAACAGGAGTAATTTGCTTCTTGTGGGATGCCCTGCTTATTCCCCCTGGGACTATTTTTCTGGGGTTCCCTATGGTCATATCTAGATTTCTAGGGTCGTGGGAGCTGGGCTAGTGTACTTCAAGCCATAACAGTTTCTTCTCTCTTACATCTGCTGGAGGTGATCAGTCACTTCCTAAGCATCTTGAACACCCAACTCTCTGCCCCATCCTCACATCAAGTCCAGGCCCACAGTGTTCCTTGTCTGGGTTATGCCAGTGGTCTGGTCTCTGATGCCTCTATGTCACCTCTCCAACTTGCTTTCCCTCCTGGAATCATAATTATCTTTTGAAAAAGAAGCTGAACATGTCACTGGTATATACTCGTCATCCCTCAATGGGCATCCATGGCCTGTCAGATAACGTGCCAACTCCTTAGCATGGCATGAGAAGCTTTTGCTGCTGCCCAGCCTGCTCACTCATCCCAACTGCACTTCCTTTGCTACAACACACACACACCCATTCTTTGTGAGTCCATGCTTCAGTTCTTTTGTGTATGTTATTTCCCCTCCCAAGAATGTACCCTGCAACCCGTCCCATGCTCTGTGCCATGTTGTCCCACTCAAACTCCTATTTCCACCTAGCACAAGCATCACTTCTGCTAATACTTCTCTGATTCCTCCTCTCTCCAAGCTCAGCATACACATGATAGATTTGGGGGCCTCTGTATCTCCCATATAGGCACTTATGTATCACAATTGTGTATACACAATTATAGGCACAATTGTATCACAATTATGTATACACAATTATTGGTTTGTATGTTTGACCTCCTAATTGAACTCCTTGAGGGCTAACCCTGACATGTTTTTGGTTCCCTGGTGCTCAGATGGGGCCAAGCATATAAGAAGTCCTCAGCAAATGTTTCATTACAGAATATCAGTTTTTATTCATTATCATATCCCCAACACTGCCTGATGCAGAATAAGCACTCCATAAATATTTGCTGAGTGAAGGAATGAGTCAATGAAAGAATGAGTGAACTAGCTATATTATCTTTTTAGAGTTATACCTTCAGCAAATGAGTCTTCAGAGACCATTTGTCTTCCCTAGCCTCATCCTCTCCCAGGGTGATGGCAATTAACCAAACATTGATAAAGAAATTAAGACCTAAATAAGTGGAAAGACATCTTGCATTCATGGATTGGAAGATTAATATTGTTTAGATATCAATACTCTCCAAGTGATGTGCAGATTCACTACAACTCCTATCAAAGTCCCAAGCGCATTTTTGAGGAAATGAAAAACTCATCCTAAAATTTATGTGTTATTTCAAAGGATCCAGAATAGTCAAAACAATCTTGAAAGAGAAGAACAAAGCTGGACGAATCACACTTCCTGATTTCAAACATTACAAAGCTACAGGAATTGAAACAGTGTGGTACTGACATAAAGACAGACATATAGACCAATAGAATGGAATAGAGAGCACAGAAATAAACCTTCACATTGACAAGGAGGCAAAGACCATTTAATAAGAAAAGGACAATCTTTTCAACAAATGGTGCTGGGGAAACTAGATATCCACATGCAAAAGAATGAAATTGGACCCTTAATAACATCATATACAAAAATTAACTCAAAATGAATGAAAGATCAGAATTTAAAAGCCAAATTATACGATTCTTAGAAGAAAACTTAGGGGGAAAAGTATATGACCTTGGATTTGGGGTTTATTAAAAATGACAGTCAATAAAAGAAAAAAATTAGAAAAATTGGACTCCACCAAAATGAAAAACTTTTATGCATCAAAAGACACAATTGATTGACATAAAGGAGGATGGCAGAGCAGGATGCATGAGGAATCTCTCTGTCCATCTGGACAACAACTGCATTGGCAGAAACTGTCAGGTAATGATTTTGGAATTCCGGAGTCTATTTGAAGGCTTGCAGCTTCCAGAGGAAGGCTTAGATGGTAAATCTTGCCTAATTTTAGTCAGCTACAACTCCTAGAGGGCAGCTGCTCATCTCATGCCATGGCAGGAAGCCATGCACTTATTTCTGGAACTACTTGCTTGTAGCTTGTGGAAGCCAGGGAGGACTTTGTCCTCCAAATATCAGGGATCTGTGTTCTGATCACTGATTGCTGGTTCTGATTATGGAGGTGCAGACACAGAGGCAGGCCATCATTGTTGCACCCCTTACCTCCACTGCTGCAATCTCCTCTAGCTGAATTGGCCTCCAGGAAATTGGAAGGGCCAGTGCTCATGTTTTCTTTTTATTTTGTTTCTTTGATTGTTATGAGTTGGCTATGTGCCAAGGATCAGCCCAATGTGTAAACTGAAGGTCTTCTTGGTTTTTTTCCAAGCCCATGCCTTTTCCTGGACAGGCACAGTGACTTCACTGTGGGGGAGGAATCTGATTTCCATAGTTATCCCATTATAAGATTCAAATGTCCATTTTCATACAAAAAAAATCACAAAGCATACAAAGAAAGTGGGAAGTATGACCCATTTAGAAAATGTCTCTGAGAAAGGCCAGATGGTGGACTTGCTAGACAAAGTCTTTAAAATAGCTATTGACAGAGTAGGTAGTTAAACACGAGCTGGAGGCAAGGGCAGTAATAAATAGGTTATATATTAGAAGGCTGGGGGCACAACATCCTGATTTTGTGGCTTCTAAGACCCTGGGGCTGACAGGGAAGAGCCACAGGTGCAGAACAGGCACTTTCCTCTTCCACTTGCCCCAGGGTAACCCCTAGACTCATTATAATGCATTTGCATTGCAGTTTTAGCCCTCACCTCATGGGGTGTTCAGGTACAAAACTTTGCAAGGTCAAAAACTCCCCCTCCTGACCAGTGGGAGATGTTATTCAAATAATTGGAAGCAGCCTCCATTAGAGACCACCCCTGTCCATGACCCAAGACCCCACTTACATAAAAAGAAAAGATCCCAATAGCCTCAGGGCAGTTGCCACCTCTGGGCTTGTCCCTCTCCAATCATGAGAAAGTACTGTCCTTAATAAACTGTTTTGTGTTTGCTACCTTCCTTCTGGCTGTCTTCATTTGAATAAGGATCCTCACATAAATCTTTCATGGGGAAAGACCTCCATTCACACGACAAAGACTCTTCCACCAGTAACATTGTTTTATAGATGCTCAAAGGGCCAGGGGAAGTCATAGATAAAGCCAAGAAAATGATATATGCACAAAATAGAAATATCAATGAGGAGATAAAAAACATAAAAAGGAATTCTTTTTTTTAAAAAGATTTTATTTATTTATTTGACAGAGAGAGACACAGTGAGAGAGGGAATACAAGCAGGGGGAGTGGAGAGGGAGAAGCAGGCTTCCTGCTGAGCAGAGAGCCTGATGCAGGGCTCAATCCCAGGACCCTGGGATCATGACCCGAGCTGAAGGCAGACACTTAATGACTGAGCCACCCAGGAACCCCATAAAAAGGAATTCTTGAGGTTAAAACTACAATAATAGAAACAAAAAAAAAAAATTTACCAGAGGGATTTAGTAGTAGTTTTGAGCAAGCAGGAGAAAGAGTCAGTGAACTTGAAGATAGGTAAATTGAAATTTTTGAGTTTGAGAAACAAAGAAAAAGAATGAAGAAAAGTGAACAGAGCCTAAAGGATCCATTAGACACCATCAAGCAGATAAACATATACATTGTGGGAACCCCAGTAGAAGAAGAGAAAGAGAAGGGACAGAGATTATGTAACACATAATGGCTAGAAACTTCCCACATTTGATGAAAGATATAAATATAAACATCCAAAAAGTTCAACAAATTCCAAGTATGATAAACTCAGAGACCCACACCAAGACATAATCAAACGGTCAAAAGCCAAAGCCAAAGACAGAATCTTAAAAGGAGCAAGAGGTATGACTCATCATATAGAAAGGATCCTCAATTATATCATCAGCAGATATCTCATCAGAAAACTTGGAAGCCAGAAGGCAGTGGGTTGATATATTCAAAGTGCTGAAAGAAAAAAAAAAAAGGATGAACCAGTCCTATATTCAGCAAAAGTGTCCTTCAAAAAGGAGGAAGAAACTGAGATATTTTCAGATAAACAAAAGCTGGGGGAGGTTATTATCACTAGACGTGCTCTGCAAGAAATTCTAAAAGGAGTCCTTTGGGTTGAAATGAAAGGATATGAGATAGTAACTCAAAGTTGTATGAAGAAATAAACATATCTAGTAAAGGTAAATATGTGGGCAATTACAAAAGCTAGGATTATTGTACCTTTGGCTTGTAACTCTGCTTTTTGTTTTCTACATGATTTCAGAGACTAATGAATAAAACCCAATTATTAATCTATGTTTTGGGACACATAATGCATAAAGATATCATTTTGTGACATCAATAGCAGAAAGAAGTGGGGACAGAGCTATACAGGAGTAGAATTTTTGTATACTATTAAGTGAAGCTGGTATAAATTTAGAGTGTTAGCAAGGAAGTCCAAATCAAAACCTCAATGAGATACCACCTCACACCAGTCAGAATGGCTAAAATTAACAAGTCAGGAAACCGACAGATGTTGGCAGGGATGTGGAGAAAGGGGAACCCTCCTACACTGTTGGTGGGAATGCAAGCTGGTGCAGCCACTCTGGAAAACAGTATAGAGGTTCCTCAAAAGGTTGAAAATAGACCTACCCTACGACCCAGCAATTGCACTACTGGGTATTTACCCTAAAGATACAAATGTAGTTATCTGAAGGGGCATGTGCACCCCAATGTTTATAGGAGCAATGTCCACAATAGCCAAACTATGGAAAGAGCCAAGATGTCCATCAACAGATGAATGGATAAAGAAGATGTGGTATATATATACAATGGAATATTATGCAGCCATCAAAAAAACCCTCTGAAATCTTGCCATTTGCAACAATGTGGATGGAACTAGAGGGTGTTATGCTAAGTGAAATAAGTCAATCAGAGAAAGACAAGTATCATATGATCTCACTAATATGAGGAATTAGAGAAACAAGACAGAGGATCATAGGGGAAGGGAGGGAAAAATGAAACAAGAAGAAACCATAGAGGGAGACAAACCATAAGAGACTCTTAATCTCAGGAAACAAACTGAGGGTTCCTGGAGTGGAGGTGGGGGAGGGATGGGATGGCTGGGTGATGGACATTGGGGAGAGTAATTACTATGGTGAGCGCTGTGAATTGTGTAAGACTGATGAATCACAGACCTGTACCCCTGAAACAAATAATACATTATGTGTTAATAAAAAACTAAAAAATAATAAAAAAATAAATTAGAGTGTTAGAACTTTAAGATGTTAGATGTACTCTCTATTGTTACCACAAAAAAATAGCTATAGGATATAGATAAAGGGAAATGAGAGGGGAACTAAAATGTTTCACTATAAAAAAATTAACTAAACCTAAAAGAAGACAGCAATGCAAGAAATGAGGGGGGAAAATTTAAGGTATATAGAGAACAAATAACAAAATGGAAGAAGTAAGTCCCTCCTTGTCAGTAATTACTTTAAATGTAAATGGATTAAATTCCTTAATTAAAAGACATAGATTTAGCTTAATGGAAAAATAAAAAGCCACCAAGATCTAACTATATGTTGTCTATATGAGACTCACTTTAGATTCAAAGACACAAATAATTTGAAAAGAAAAGGATGAAAAAAGACATTTTATGCAAATAGTGTGAAAAAAGAGAGTGGGTAGCTATATGAATGTAAGACAAAATAGACTTTAAATCAAAAAATTTACAAGAGATAAAGATGAATATTATATGTTAATAAAAGTTTCAATATGGAAATAAGATAAAACAATTGTAAACTTTATGCATCTAATAAAAACCCTTCAAAATATATGAAGCAAAATTGGCAGAATTGAAGAAAGAAACAGAAGTCAAAGACTTCAAAACTCCACTCTTAATAATTGATTAAAAATAGCACAGAAAATAAGTAAGGAAACAGAGGATTGACCAACACACAATAAAGGAACTAGATTTAACAGACATATACAGTACACTCCACCCCAAAACAACAGAATACACATTCTTCTCATGTACATGTGGGCATTCTCCAAGATTGGCTGTATGTCAGTCCACAGATCAAGTCTCAATAGATTTTAAGAGATAGGTATACAACATATCTTCTCTGACCACAGTGGGGTGAAGTTAGAAATCAACAGAAGGAAAACTAGAATATTCACAAATTTATGGAAATTAAATAACACACTCATAAACAACCAATAGCTCAAAGAAGAAATCACAAGGAAAATTAGAAAATAGAGATAAGTGAAAAAGAAAACACAATATACCAAAACATATGAGATGCAGCAAGCTATGCTAAGAGGGAATTTTATAGCTGTAAACACATTAAAAAGAACTGGTAGGGCACCTGGGTGTGTCAATCGGTTAAGTGTCTGCCTTTGGCTCAGGTCATGATTCCAGGGTCCTGGGACTGAGTCCCGCATCAGGCTCCCTGCTCAGCAGGGAGTCTGATTCTCCCTCTGCCCCTGCCCCCACCCCCACTTAGGCTCACTCTCTCAAATGAATAAACAAAATTTTTAAAGAAAGAATTGACAAAGAGTTAGTATCCAAAATATATGAAGAACTTTACAACTCAACACCAATATATATATACATGATTTAAAAATAGACAGAAGACCTGAACAGACGTTTTTCCAAAGAAGACATACAGATGGCCAACAGATACATGAACAAGGTGCTCAACATCACTCATCATCAGGGAAATGCAAGTTTTGACATTTGACAATGAGATATCACCTCACACTGGTTAGAATTGCTAAAATCAAAATGACAAGAAATAACAAATGTTGGCGAGGATGTAGAGAAAAAGGAACCCTCTTGCACTGTTGGTGGGAGTGTAAAATGTTGCAGTCACTGTGGAAAACAATATGTAGGTTCCTCAAAAAATTAAAAATAGAAATACCATATGATCCATAATTCCACTATTGGATAGTCTCCCACAATGAAAACATTAATTTGAAAAGACATACGCTTCCCTATGTTTATTGAAGCATTTTTTACAATAACTAAGATATGGAAACAACCTAAGTGTCCATCCACAGATAAATGGATAAAGATGTGGTATACTAAAATAAAAACTTAAAAAAATAAGATGTGAGATATATATATTATATATATTATATAGATATATATATATAATATTACACAGCTATGAAAGGGTGAGAATATGCCATTTGAGACAATATAGATAGACCTAAAGGGTATTATGCTAAGTGAAATAAGTCAGATTGAGAAAGAAAAATGCTCTCTGATTTCACTCAAAAAATCCAAATAAATGAACAAACACAAAGCAGAATCAGACCTATAAATACTGGGAATGAAACTGATGGTTGTCACGGTTGGGAGTGTGTGTGTGAGGTTGGGCAAAATGGCTGAAGGGGAGTGGAAGATACAGGCTTCTCATTATGGAATGAATAAGTCACAGAAATAAAAGACACAGCCTGAAGAATACAGTCAATGATATTGTGATAGTGATATATCAGGACAGATGATAGCTACACTTGTGGTGAGCAGAGCATGATGTATAAACTTGTCAAGTCACTATGTAGTATACCTGAAACTAATGTAACATTGAGAAGTGTCTGTTCATGTCTTCTGCCCATTTTCTGACTTGATTATTTGTTTTAAAGGGGTTGAGTTTGAGAAGTTCTTTATAGATTTTGGATATCAGCCCTTTGTCTGTAGCGTCATTTGCAAAAATCTTCTCCCCTTCTGTGGGTTGCCTCTTTGTTTTGTTGACTGTTTCCTTTGTTGTGCAGAAGCTTTTTATCTTGATAAAGTCCCAAAAGTTCATTTTTGCTTTTGTTTCACTAGCTTTTGGAGATGTATCTTGAAAGAAGTTGCTGTGGGCGATGTCAAAGAGGTTACTGCCTATGTTCTCCTCTAGGGTTTTGATGGATTCCTTTCTCACATTGAGGTCTTTCATCCATTTTCAGTTTATCTTTGTGTATAGTGTAAGACAGTGGTTGAGTTTCATTCTTCTGTATATAGCTGTCCAATTTTTCCAGCACCATTTATTGAAGAGATTGTAAAGGACAGTCTTTTCAACAAATGGTGCTGGGAAAACTGGATATGCACATGTAAAAGAGTGAAGTGACCCTTAACACAACACCATATCAAAAAATTAACTCAAAATGGATCAAAGACCTAAACATATGAGCTAAAACTATGAAATTCTTAGGAAAAAACATAGGTAAAAATCTTCATGACATGGGACAAGGTATTTTTCAGATATGACAGCAAAGGTACAGGCAACAAATTTAAATTTTTTGTACATTAAGGGACATGATCAACAAATTAAAAGGTAATCCACAGAATGAGGTAAAATCTTTGCAAATTACATATCTGATAAGGGATTGATATCTAGAATATAGAACTCCCAAAACTCAACAACCAAAAACCCAAACAACTCAGTTCAAGAATGGGCAAAGGACTTGAACAGACATTTGTCTGAAGAGGATACTTAGATGGCCAATAAGCAGGTGAAAATACGTCCATCACTAGTCATTAGAGAAATGCAAATAAAAACAAAAGAGATACAACTTCACACTTACTAGGATGATGATAATAAGCCAAATTAGAAATAACAAATGTTGACTCAGATGTGGATACACTGGAACCGTCCTACATTGTTGGTAGGAATATAAAATGATGCAGCTGCTATGGAAGACTTCAGGGGTTCCTCAAAAAGCTGAATTACAATTCCACTCTTTTAAAAAAAAATTTAAATTCAATTTAGGTAGCATTACTAGTTTCAGGTAGAGAATTTAGTGATTCATCAGTTGCATACAACACCTGTGCTCATTACATCACGTGCCCTCCTTAATGCCCATCACCCAATTACTACATTCCCCAACCCCTGTCCCCTCCAGCAACCCTCAGTTTCTTTCCTAAGATTAAGAGTCTTTTATGTATTGTCTCCCTTTCTGATTTCATCTTATTTTATTTTTCCTCCCATTCCCCAATGTTCTTCTGTTTTGTTTCTTAAATTCCATATATGAGTGAAATCATATGGTATTTGTCTTTCTCTGACTTATTTTGCTTAACATAATACCCTCCATTTCCATCCATGTCATTGCAAATGGCAAGATTTCATTCTTTTTGATGGCTGAGTCCATTGTATATATACACCACTTTTTCTTCATCCATTCATCTATTGATGGACATCTGGGCTCTTTCCATAGTTTGGCTATTGTGGACATTGCTACTATAAACATTGGGTGCATGTGCCCCTTTGAGTCACTATGTTTGTATTCTTTGGATAAATACCTAGTAGTACAATTGCAGGGTCATAGGGTAGCTCTCTTTTTAACTTTTTGAGGAATCTCCATACTGTTTTCCAGAGTGGCTGCACCAGTTTGCATTCCCACCAACAGTGTAGGAGGGTTCCCCTTTCTCCACATCCCTGCCAATGTCTGTTGTTTCCTAAGTTGTTAATTTTAGCCATTCTGACCAGTGTGAGGGAATATCTCATTGTGGTTTTGATTTGTATTTCCCTGATGCTGAGTGATGTTGAGCATTTTTTCATGTATCTGTTGATCATTTGTATGTCTGCTTTGCAGAAATGTCTGTTCATGTCTTCTGCCCATTTCTTGATTGGATTTTTTGGTTTTGGGGTGTTGAGTTTGATAAGTTCTTTATAGATTTTTGATATCAGCCTTTTATCTGATAAGTCATTTGCAGATATCTTCTCTCATTCTGTAGCTTGCCTTTTAGTTTTGTTGACTGTTTCCTTTGCTATGCAAAAGCTTTTGGTCTTGATGAAGTCCCAATAGTTCATTTTTGATTTTGTTTCCTTTGCCTTTGGAGATGTGTCTAGCAAGAATTTGCTGCAGCCAAGGTTGAAGAGGTTGCTGCCTGTGTTTTCCTCTAGGATTTTGATGGATTCCTGTCTCACATTTAGGGCTTTCATCCATTTTAAGTTTAATTTTGTGTGTGGTGTAAGAAAGTGTTCCAGTTTCCTTCTTCTGCATGTGGCTGTCCAATTTCCCCAACACCATTTGTTGAAGAGACTGTCTTTTTTCCATTGGATATTCTTTCCTGCTTTGTCGAAGATTAGTTGACCACAGAGTTGAAGGTCCATTTCTGGGTTCTCTATTCTGTTCCATTGATCCATGTGTCTGTTTTTGTGCCAGTACCATACTGTCTTGATGATTACAGCTTTGTAATATAGCTTGAAGTCTGGAATTATGATGTCACCAGCTTTGGTTTTCTTTTTCAACATTCCTTTGGCTGTTTGGGGTCTTTTGTGGTTCCATAAATATTTTAGGATTGTTTGTTCCAGCTCTGTGAAAAATGCTGATGGCATTTTGATAGGAATTGCATTGAATGTGTAGATTGCTTTGGGCAGCATAGACATTTTAACAATATTTGTTGTTCCAGTCCATGAGCATGGGATGTCTTCCCATTGCTTTATGTCTGCCTCAATTTCTTTCATAAGTATTCCATAGTTTTGAGAATACAGATCTTTACCTCTTTGGTTAGGTTTATTCCTAGGTATCTTATGGTTTTTGGTGCAATTGTAAATGGGATCGATTTCTTGATTTCTATTTCTTCTGCTTCATTGTTAGTGAATAGAAATGCAACTGACTTGTGTGCATTGATTTTGTATCCTGCAACTTTGCTGAATTCCTGTATCAGTTCTAACAACAATTCCACTTTTAGAAATATACTCAACATAATCAAAAACAGGGGCTCAAATAGATACTTGCATGCCTCATTCATTGCACATTTAGTCACAGTATCCAAAAGATGGAAACAATCCATTGGTCCAAATATCCATCAATAAATGAATGGATAAATAAAATGTTGTATGTATATACAATGGAATACTACTCAGCCATAAAAAGCAATGAAGTTCTGACACTTGCTACAGGATGAGTGAACCTTGAAAATATTATGCAAAGTGAAATCAACCAGACAATAGATGGACAAATATTGTATGATTCCATTGTTACGAGGTACCTAAAATAGGCAAATTCTTAGAGACAAAAGTAGATTAGAGGTTATCAGGGGCTGGGGGCAGGACGGGATGAGGAATTAGTTTGCTGGGTACATTATGTATGGATGATGAGAAAGTTCTGGAAATGGGTTGTACAATATTGTAACTATAATGAATGTCATTGAATTTTACACTGAAAAAACGGTTAAAATGGAAAAATTTTATTTTATATATTTTTACCACAATTACAAATAGCAAAAAAAAAAAAACAAGAAAAAAACAAACACAAAACCCTCCATGTGCATAAAAGTAAATGATTAAAAATGTAGGGAAAAAAAGAGGCTGATATCTTTGATCTCTGCATGGGAAAAACCCTTGAATGGATAAATCCAGTAAGAATTCATAGAGAAAGAATATTAAATTTTCTAAACATAAATTAAGACCTCTTTAATTCCCAAAAGGACATGTAAACAAAGTGAAAATCCTGATAAAAAGACATTGAAAAATCTCTCACTGTTTGATAAAAGGTTAATCCTTAAACTGCAATTGTCATATAACTTAATAAAAATCATATCACATACTGGGGCACCTGAGTGGCTCAGTCGGTTGAGCGTCCAACTCTTGGTTTCAGTTCAGGTCATGATCTCATGGGTTGTGAGATAGAGCCCTGCATGGGACTCTGTGCTCAGCGGGGAGTCTGCTTGAGATTTTCTTCCTCTGCCCCTCCCCCCCACTCTCCCTCTCAAATAAATAAATCTTTAAAAAAAATCATACCACATCCCAAAATTACTAGACAAAATAGGATAACCCATTAAAAAGAAACCACGGGTATTTAAAAAATATTTTATGCTATTCAGCCCCATTGGCAAATAAAATAAACTTTTTTGAAAATAAGAAATGAAAATAAATTGTCCTACTAATTATTATGAGAATATCCAGGACTGTAAAAGATTGCAGAACGATTTCTGAATACCTTTTGAATGGGTACCAAAGAATGTTCATACTCTTTAAAAGAGTCAATTCACTTCTAGGAATACAGCCTAAGAAATATTTTCCTCAGTGCAGAAAAATGTTTTATAAGCAATTATATTCATTTCAGCATTATTTAAAATTGTGAAACATTGGCAACAGGTTGAATAATGAGGGAGTATTTTGGAAAACTTCAGTTCCTCATGTTCGGGGAAAAAAGCTGGAAATAAATTTGGATACTGTGTAGGGTCACAATGAACTAACAAAGTGTGCACAGAAGTAACTCCAACATGCTCAGAGTTGTTGCCTTTTGGTGGAAGCACGTTGACTATTTTTTTTCTCTTTTCTACTTTACTTCCCAAATTGTCTGTAATGAACTCTGTTACTTTGTAATGAAGAAAAGAACTTCCCCAATAATATTTTATTGTCAGGAAAGACTTAGCAGAGCAGCTGGCTGTGTCTGAAAGGGGAGTATTTATCTTCATCCCCAGGTGGAGAATAAAGTCAAAGCAATCGTCTTGCTAATTAAATTGAAAAAAAAATTGGGAGGGGGGATAGAAATCATGATAGAATAGGAGAATCTGAAATTCTCTATGTCGAGAGACCTGACATCTAGTTTTTCTAGAACCACATGTGGCAGTAGTAGCTGTTATTACTGTTATTGCTGCAGACTCTTGTTTGATTTCAAATTGTGTGACCTTATTTGCTTGGGTCCCCAATTTATGCAATAAATATCTATTGAGCTCCTACTATGGGTCTTAGACTTTTCACAAAGGGAAAAGGAAAGTTTATTCACAACAGCTCCTATTTATTGAGTGCTTACATGCATGCTGGGGGCGTCACAACTCTACCAAGTGGGCACCATGGATCCCCTCTTTATTAAAGAGGGAACTAAAGGTCAGAGAAGGATTTGTTCCTGGTTTCATGGCTACAGAGCAATCGACTTAGTTTTTAACCACGCACTGTTTCAGACTGCACCAGGCAGGCGTGTTTCCAAAGTAGTACCCGATGATGGCATTCCATGTGGAAAAATAGATGCCTCACTCTGTGACTGATCTTGCTGGGGGTTAAGTCCCACACTTGGCTGCTCTCTCTCCCCTCCCACCTGTGCAGTACAAATATGCCAGCTCAACAAAACACCTAGATCCCCAAGAAGGGCACAGAACAGGCAGCTTCTCTCAAGATCCACACTGGTCTGACAGGTTTGCTTTGGAGTCCAGATCCTATCTAGGTCTTGAACCCCTCCTGAGGGTGGGCTGTTGACAGAAAGGTGTTTAAGGATAACATACTTGTCAGCGAAGTCACCCAAGGGTGAGGAGAGCTCTGCTGGCAGCCCAGTTTCTGGGGGATAAAGAGACACTCACCTTTGGTTGATGTGTACACAAAGCAATGCATAGCCCAGCCTTCCCAGCTCTGCATCAGCTTAATTAGACTGCAAATCACTGAAGTATTAAAACATTTTGGAGAAACTCAAACAAATCAGCCCTGAAGTGCCTCATCTCGTAAAATTTGCATGATGGGCCAGAACAAAATAATTTCTACAGCTTCTTACAGCTCGAAGAGTTGATGATCTTGTTTGCATAAGGCTTGGAAACACATTTATCATTTAATGTTAAGTGAAAGCCAAGGACATAAAGCTGTATTTCCAGGATAACCCCCAATAGATTAAAAATAAATTATATTTGCATAGGAAAAGGGCTGGAGGAGAATTCTTACAAATACTTACAGTGTGTGATATAAGAGATGTAAATTTTCTTCTTGTTTCTCCCATAGATCTGCATGAAGGAAAGACTGTGTAATAATGAACATGCTCAACAGCAGCATCATAGAGTAAACAATGCAAAAGCAACAGTGAAGGACAGCTTCTGATCCAGTATACCAGGGAAGACCACAGCACCAGTGCAGACACCCATGACTTCCAAGATGTATATAGCCTGAGAGAAGGCTCTGGGCAGGCCACCAGGGTCTCCAGCAAAAATAGTTTTCCATCTTATATCAGATATAATCAAATAAGAAAGATATATATTTGCATTAATACTTGTGGGAAAATATTTAATAGATATTCAGTGCAAAAATGAACTTACAAAACAGCATGCATAGTATTCCCCATTTATGTAAAGATTATGCTATATATTCTTGGGAAAAAATAACTAGGAAAAACATATACCCACGGGTGGATATCTTTCACTTTCTAAGTCATACAGTTCTCAAATGCTTGACTCTTGTAAGTGCATTATTTCCTAACCAGAAAAAGTATATGAAATTAATATGTGTGCTTATACTTTTCCTGTACTTGCCTGATGTTGCCGCTACAGAATAACATTGAGAGCTAAATGTGTCGAGCACTTTCAAGTGCAAGGCACTGTATTGAGAGTTTTGCTTGCATGATCTCATTTCATTGTCACTGGAGAGGTAGGCAAATCATCCTCATTTTAAAAATGAGGAAAATGAGGCTTAGACAGGATAAATAAAAATCCTAAGTTTTACCCATTTATTCACTGAACTCTCATTCTTTCATTCAGTGAATACAGATTGATTCCCAGGCACTGTCCAGGGTTCCGGGAACATAGCAGTGACAAGTAAGGCAAAGTCCCATTTTAGTGTGGGGACCCACAGCAAGCAAGCAGATAAATACAGAATGTATTTCAGGTAGTGATTAGTGCCATAAGGAAAAACAAATCAGAGGACCGAGACAGACAATAATGGGGGCTGAGCATAGGTTCAGACACCAAAGGCTGCCTAACCAACATCCATTCCCCCTTTTCTTTCTCAATTTATACAACTGAATTTTGTTAAGGTGGCAAAATGCCTCAGTGGAGGTGAACTTTTCTATTTCCCGGAGAAAGAAGTATAATTAGTTTAAGGCAAGCATAAAAATGTCATTTTCCTTTTTAGTGATTGATTAAGGGGTAGCTCTTCGACTAAGATACAGCCAAAGAGATGTGAAGGGGAAATCTAGCATGTTGGCTTCTATGGGAACTTTCTCTTCCTTCATTGATTAAAAAAAGGGGTCTGAGGAGGAATCTCTGCCTTAGAAAGACCCCTGCTTCCTGACTAGAACATGGTTGTAAAAGGACATAAAGGCTGGAGCTATGGCAGCCATCTTGTGACCATACACCAACATTTAGGTAGATAAAAAGTCAACCAGTTGGGATGGAAGGGCAGTGAGTTGGAAAGATCCTGGTTCTTGAAGACATTGCTGAGCTACCAAATCAGACTTGGAACTGCCCACCTCGAGTCTTCTTGTTGACTGAGTTACTAAATATCTGTAGCATTTAAGCTGTTACTTGCAATTGAATGTAACCTAATACAAGAAGTGATTTTATTTATTTTTTACTTTTTTTGTTTTCAAATTAGTGTTTCCATTTTATTTATTTATTTACTCCAGAAAAGATTTTATTTTCAGTGAAAAATGCACTTTCTATAAATTCCACAAATACTTTAGTCACTTTCCAAACAGCCACATAATGGCATCCATTTGCTGTGACCCTAAAGTGGAAAATAGTAAATAAAGCTTTGTTTCAGCCATGAAGATAATAGAAACCAACATCACAGGGTGACTTTTCTAGTATCCAGGTCACTAGAAAAGATTCAAATAAAATTACATCTCTTTTTTGTTTTCATTTATAATGTCCTGATTAGTAGTGACATGGAGCATTTAAAAAAAAAAAAAAGAAGTGATTTTAGATAGAGTGTTCGAGCAAGTGACATTGGGATGATGTGAAGTGTGCCATGTGAAAATATGGGGGAAGAACATTCTCAGCAGATGGAACAGCAAGGACAAAGTTGGTTTGTCCAGGACAGCAAGAAGAAAGGCCAATGTGGCTAGGGCATAAGGAAATGAAGGGCAAGTAGGGAAGGTGGACAATGAGAGTGAGTGTGGTGAGAGCCTGGATCGGGGAGGGAGGTATGGACCAGATCACAAAGTCCTGGGAGCCATGCTATGGGGTTGACTGTGATTCTAAGTGCAATGGGAAGCCCCTGAGTTTGGTGAAATGATGCAATTTATAGTTTAAAAAGCTAACTCTGATTTCTGTATTATAAAGACCAGTCAGGAATGTTACCACGGTCTAGGTGTGAGATGGTGTTGGCTTGGGCCAGGGCAGCAGTCGTGAAGGTGATGAGAAGTGGTCAAATTCAGGATAGGTTCCGAAGGTAGGATCACTTGGAATTGTTGATAGACTGGACATGGGGAAAAAGGAGAAGACAGGAATTAAGAATGATTCCTGAATTTTGTGCCTGAGCATTGGGTGAGTGGTGGTGCCATATTCTAAGGGGGTGAGACTGAAGGAGGGACAGGGCTTGAAGTGTGGATTTGGGTAATGAAAAAATAAAGTTCCAGAAAGGACAGGATTAGGGTCTAGCTCTACCCTTTTTACAAGACAGTGTTATGTGGCCTCCACAAACTGGAACTCATTTAAAAATTACCTGTTCATTCCAGACCCTCTCTGTTATTTGTTGACTAACCCTGTTTAACTTCATTGATTTGACCTGGGTGTTTACTCCATGAGGCAGGCCAGCAACCTCGAAGAACTTGAGTTTCCTCTGCCATTCTTTGGATCAAAGTTCTTTTTTCCTTCTCCAAGCTGTCATCTCTGGATGGTTGGTGACACCTAGGAGGATGAAACTGTTTGCATGGCTCTTATTCTAACCTGTTCACAGGTCAGTGGGCCAGGAGTCATGGGCTTCTGAGAGATGTTTTTCATAAAGGCCTTGTTTAAGATACTACCTCTTCCAGAAAAATTACACCTGACTCACCATCAGGTTCCTCTAAGAATGTGTAAGCTACTTTTGACCACAGGGAAACCCCACACAGGCAAAGAATAAGAAAGTGAGTATTCCAGAGAAAATGAGAAAGCCCAATTGAGATTACACAGGCAAAAGATTTATTTGTACCAGAATGTTCCACATGGCCTCCAGTATTCTCCAAAGAGGTTCACAGCAGTGCAAAATTCATGTGTGTTTTCATCTCTCTTCCTCCTTTTATCTTTATTTAATAAGCTCTCAGTCTGTTGAATGGAATTAGTATTTACCTTTTCTTTTTTTTAAAGATTATTTATTTATTTATTTAGAGAGAATGCGAGAGAGAGCCTGAGCGGGGGCTGAGGGAGTGGGAAGGGCAGAGGTAAAGGAAGAAAAGATTCCCCACTGAACAGGGAGCCTGATGCGGGGCTCGATCCCAGGATCCCAGGATCATGACCTGAGCCGAAGTCAGACACTTAACCAGCTGAGCCACCCCATATCCCCTGTGTTTACCTTTTCAATCACTTAACTATAGTGAGCATCTTTCCATGTTGATAAATGACAATGGTATTATTACATGGCATTTGTTGGATACATACTCTATGTCAAATTCTCTGCCAAGCATTTTCTAGCATTGTCTCATTGATTCCTTGCCCAAACCCTAGGAAGATGGTATTATTGTCTTCATCTTATGGATAAGGAAAGTGAGGCAGAGAAAAGTTAACCAGCTTGCCAAGGTCACACAACTTGTGGGTACATGAGGTAGAATTTGAAGCTAGGCTGTATGATTCTGGAGCCTGCACTTTGAATCACTATTATTTTACTTCCTAAATATACTGGATCCTTTCTGTGTGATTATATCATATTCTGCTGTAGACGCACCATGAATGATCCGACCAATACCAAAATGTTCATAATATTGCACACTTTGGTTCGTTTAAGTTTTCACCACCAAAACTGTGTTACAGTGAATGTTCCTACGATCGAGTTTTTACAGGTCCTGGGTGATCCTTTCTGTAGGACAGATTGGTAAGTCTGTCTTTCCTGTGTCCATTTCTATGGCCTTGACACATATCAGCAAACTGCTCTTCAGAAAGGTAGTACACACCCACTGTGCTATACAAAGTTCTCTTCGCCCTCCACCTGCAACACTGGGTCTCATCCACTTGTAAATTTTTGGTATTCTAAGAAAATATTGCTGTCTCATTGTTTTCCTTGTGAGTTATAACATTTCATTGCATATTTGCTGTATGTCTCAGGTGTTTTTCCTGCTATCATCCTTTGCTCTCTGAAATTTGTCTTTTTCTTATTGACTGTAGAGCTCTTCACATGTCTTATGTTTTGGAAATTAATAAATTTAGTAAGTAAATCCAATAGAGAGACACAAGGAGACTTTAATGTTTTGCACAGCATTTTTACATCTTGTTCTTCCTCAATGCTGATGATAAACCCTAAGAAATGACTCGTGTGCTTAGAGGATGAAAGCTTACCCGTTTTAACAAAAAGCCACTTGGAAACATTCCCCTTCTCCAGATGAAGCCCCCACCATCTCTCTTTGCTCTTCAGTCTCAGAGAAAGGGGACATGTCAGAGTGGAGTGCCAAAACTCCCTCAGCAGTGGGCCACATGGTCAGAAATCTGGCTTGCGGGACAACTGAGTGGCTCAGTTGGTTAAGCTTCAGCCTTTGGCTCAGATTATAATCCCAGGGCCTGGGATTGAGCCCTGCATCTGGCTCCCTGCTCAGTGGGGAGTCTGCTTCTCCCTCTGCCTGTGCCCCTCACCTTGCTTGTGCTCTCTTGCTCACTCTCACTCTCTCACTCTATAAATAAATAAATAAATAAAATCTTAAAAAATAAAAAAAAAAAAAGAAAAAGATATCTGGTTTGAGCAGGCTCTGTGCCATCTTTTGGTGAGTCAAGAGGGTCCAGGCCTGGTGTGTGAGTTCTGGATGTGACTCAGAAGTGGAGTAGTCTTGAATTTATTTATACTTCTTTTCTCTTTTTCCTGACGTTGACATTATTCTTGATAATACTGCTGTTTTAAGATGAAATTTCAGTGCCACTAAACTTTAACAGTTCAGTATCACACAGTTGATTCCATACAGCTTTCATTTCCAAGTGATCCAGGTCTGCCAGCATGACCAACCCTGGGGGTGTTGAGAGATCCTGTGGTACAATGGTCCCCAAAGGCTGGTCACAAACTAGTAGTGGAGATCTGGGAATGCAGAGTTTAAGGAGGTTGCTGTTCAGAGTCAGTGGGTTGAGTGAGACCAATGGCTCAATGCTTGAACCTCAGGTCTTTCTTAGAAGGCTGGCCTCCCATCCATGCCTAGATGTACCCTATGTCCCTTGATCCCAGCTGTCACAGGAGGGTTCCTCAGGAAGCTGGCTCTGAGATGGAAGGTAGCATGCAGGATGTTCCCTCAGGAGTGCCCTTGGGATCAATGTGTGTGGGAGGGCAGGGAAGGAAGTGGGAGCAGGCAGAGGGAGGAGTGGAGCCCTGATGCAGGTCCAAGGACAACCTCCACCAGCCCACAGGAAGCTCTATGGTAGGATGGTCCTTCTGAGTTGTTCTGAGTTGGTCTAATGGCCAGGCTTTATACTTCCATGGTAATGAGCCACTGGGCATGGGACACAGGACATGGAGCAGCCTAGGCAAGTGGGTGGATGGGGGTAGGCAGCTCTCTGACCCAGACCCAAGTCACAGTGTCCACCATACCCTGTCCTTTATCTCTGAGGCTGTTTCTTTTCTGGGTCTTGTTCCTCTACCTTTTCTCTGTTTCAGAGAATCTTTGCTTGACTCCTGATCTCTCTCATTCCTTCTGCTGGAAATATGCCTTCACTCTGACACCATTTTGGCCCCTTCCTATCTGGTTTCTGGTTCCACTCCCCTGAAAATATTTCCCCTATCACCAAAAGGATGGGCGTCCATACACTCTGATACCCCTCTGACATCTGCATCTGAAGGAGACCATTACTTGACCTCCCCAGCCAGCACCAGCTGTGCCTCTCAGATTTTGTACCACAAGTTCTGTCCTGGGTCAACAGGCAGGCTCTCGCTCCATCCCCTTCCTTCCTCTTCAAGGAAAGCAAGCAAGTGAGTTGAACAAGCTCAGATCTGCTCTAGTTTATGAAGAGAAGTTGCTGATTAGAACCTTGTCAATATTTCAACAACTATTAGTTATGGATTCCTTGTGACAAACCTCCAAACCGATATAGACCAAAGGGTATGCGGGGCTGGCAACAAGTTGTGGCACCCAGTGCAAGAGAAAAAATGTAGGACCCCCAGCTGGGAGCAGGGAACTTGGTGTCCCCTTCCCTCTGGGCCACTGCCCAGTCCACAACTGCTAGGTGAACCCCAAGGGATTATAACCTCCATGATGCGGGGACACGCTGGATGAGCAGTGGGCAAGAGACCCTACCAAGTGACCCACCCAATGCATGTGGTGCTGCCAGCCTGGAGCAGGATGGCTGCCATTTTGCCCTGCCCTGAGACACTGTGGGGCGAAACATCTGATCCTAACCTCCCTTTGCCTGGGCCCCAGATCCTCCCGCCTGCTGAGACCAAGTCACTGCTCCATGAGGAGGGTCACAGGAACCAGGGGGGGAACAGGTGGCCAAGACCCCATTCTAGGAAGGCGGGGAGCTGGGGGCTGAAGGATTACGTGTGGGAGGAGGCTCCAAGCCCCTGGCACATGCCCCATGTCCCACAGGACTTCACTTACAAACCACAAATCCAAAAGTAATATCAAGCATTTGAAAACAACAGATGCAGAGCCATAAACCCCAGGCAGGAGTTCCTCTTACTGCTTCTAGCTCCAGCTCATGTCTGACCTAGCTTTAGCTCACTGAGTGCCTGGTGTACAGTCTTGCCTGCTTCTGTCACTTCTCAACTCCGGTAAGCCCACATTGATCTCCAAACTAGCACCCTGTCCAATTTTACTTGTCTTGTACAAAGTACCACCACTCCCCCAGGCCAGTTTTTTTTTTTTTTTAAGATCTTATTTATTTATTTGTCAGAGAGAGAGAGAGAGCACAAGCAGAGGGAGGAGCAAGCAGAGAGAGAAGCAGGCTCCCCACTGAGCAAGGAGCCCGATGCAGGACTTGATCCCAGGACCCTGGGATTATGACCTCAGCTGAAAGCAGATGCTTAACCGACTGAGCCACCCAGGCGTCCCCTACCCCCCAGGCCAGTTTTCAACTGGGGGGATCATCTTTGTGTCTTTGTTCAGCAGAGTGTTGTTGCTAAGGACAACCATATATCTGTCCGTTGTTTCAATCTCCTTCCTGCACACACGCACGTGTGCTTGCACACACACATACACACCTCTCCCTCTGATTGGGTTGGTCCTGGCAGAACAGGACTTGTTTCCTTTTCTGAGTGTGGCCTGATGTAGGATGGGCCTGAAGATGCTTCTGATGAATGCCTCGCTCATGGTCACATACACTTCTCAGAAACCATGTCTTTTGAGAAGCTGGTTACCTTTCTGTGGTTCCAGGAGAAACTCCACAGTCTTGGGATTAACTTTTATTTATCCTTCCTTTGGGCTTTGAAAATACATTCATTATCATTATATTGAATATCACTATAAATTATTGTAAAATTCTAATTGCACTGACGTAAAAGGAGATCATGAAGGCAGTTTGAAGTGTAAGTCTGTCACCCACATGTACCCTTTCCCTTCTTTGCCTTCTCTTTTTTCTTATAATAATTTTGTACAGGATTTGACTTGGGTCATTTTTTTGGTTCTCATTTTTATGAGAGGTTTAGAAGGAGGCATGATTTAGGGTCACTTTTATAAAATGGCTCCAGAAAGCCTCTTCTATGGTTGGTGGGAGGTATTAACGAACCTGGCAGGTGACTTTTGGAGGTCTTTGGGGTCTGTGTCCCCCACACTTCCCTGGACCTTCCCTTTTCTTTATCTCTCCCATGACCATCTTGTGCAGGTGGGATTCCCACCTCTATGGTCTACTCCCAGGCTTGCCCTGAGGGAGTGTGGGGGACTGGTTTTGGGAGTGTGTTAGTCCCATCTGCTCCAAACCCTGGGGACATTAACTAAGCTTTGTGGAGAAGGCAAGCACCTCTGGGTTCAGCTGGTGGTTTGAGGGAGTATCTTTGTCTCAGGGCTCAAGATGCCCCTTCATTTCCTGCTGCTTCCTCATGAGCAGAAGCCGGTACTGTGCAGGTCCTGACACAGCTGGGTGGTTTGTTTCCATCCACTGGTGTGTGGGGTTCATGGGATTTGGGTTTCTCTATTCTAGCTGCTCTATGTGTTTTGATGGTGGTGATTGAAGAGATTAAGAGCTCATGCCACCTCACCACCATCCTTCTGTGCACCCTCCTTAAACTCTTGTAACCTCAGCCACCTCAAATAAGAAAAGGTATGAGACATTGCAACATTGCAGGGACACTTTTATCATATATTGTAAATGGCAAAAGGGTTGACTCTCCCTTGCTCGCCTGGTCTACTGTGTGGCCCAAGGCAAGACTTCGAAACCCTCTGAGCCTTGGTTTCTTCATCAGGAAGGAGATCAGCCTTACTACCTCACAGGATGGATGTGAAAATGAAATGAGTCATTGTAGGAGAAATCACATTTCAAATAGTAAAATTCACAATATAAGGTGCTGTTATGATTATTATTGGGAAGAGTCATCAGTCTGTGTATCTATCCATGTTGAAAACGTAGCTCCAGTAATAGGGGTGGTCTTTGTGAATATATCAGCAGCTCTGCACTTTGGGACATCCTTCCAATTCTGTCTCAGGATGGGTTAGAATCATTACAAGAATGTCAACACAAAGAGTCAATGTTCAATTTTTGTCAGATCAAGGATGATGGTTTAGTTCCTGACTCTAATATTGAAAGTTAGGCTTTCCAGGAGGGGGGTGGGGGAGGGACACAAGTATTTTCTAAACTCCTTTAGTCCATCAGCATATCAAGAGCCCAGCTTCATGGGGAGCATCATGAAGTTTTACTATAAATTAGGGCTAGAGAGGGAATGTCAAGACTTAAGGGAAGTCCATGCAAAAGAAAAATAAAATAAAAGGATGATACACATATTAGCGTGGGGAAAAGGGAGGAGGCAGGGGCAAAGTTCTGTTTTTCCACTTCTGAGCCAAAATCCTGCAAAGGATGTGTTGGGTATTTTGCAGGGTTAAACCAAAGGCAGGGACTTGTTTCCTTTCCCACACTGAGTGCCAGATGGAGATCACCTTGCAGGGTGGCTTGGTGGCCTCAGGGGTGCAAGAATGCATGGTGCAGCAGCGGGAGGCAGAGGAGTCCAGACAGATGACCCAGGGTGCACGTTCCCAACTCCCTCATGGCTCCTGTATGGCACAGAAGAAACCACAAGTCCTCATATGCTGAAAGGGGGTGGCGATTGTTCCAGTTACCTGCTGCTGCCCTATAAACTACCCCAAAACTTAGTGGTATAAAACAATAACCATTTTTATTATGGTCAAGGATTCTGTGGGTCAGGAATTCAGACAAGGCCCCAGGGGGATGACTTGTCTCTGTTCTGTGATGTCTGAGGTCTCAGCTGAGAAGATTCAAACTTCAGGGGCCTGGAGTCATCACAAGGCACCTCTGCTCTCGTGTCTGGTGCCTGGGAGGGAAAACTGAAGGATGGGAACTGTTGCCTGGAGCACCGGCCTTTGACGTCTCCATGTGGTGTGGGCTTCCTCACAACATGGTTGCCTCAGGGCAGTTGACTCCTCAAGTGGCAACCTATGGTTTTAACAGTGACCTATGGTTTTCCAGTAGGACAAGGCAGAACCTCTCATGGTCTTTTATTACCTGACGTCAGGAGCCACATACACCATACTTTAGCTATATTTAGTGATCCAAGTAGCCACAAATCTTTCCAGATTCAAAGGACAAGGATGGAGACACTGCCTCTCAATGGGAAGTGTCAAAGAATTTGCAGCTATGTCCTTCTTCTTCTTCTTTTTTTTTTTTTAAAGATTTATTTATTTATTTTAGAGAGAGAAAGAGAGAGAGCACACACATGCATGAATGGGGGAAGGGGCAGAGGGAAAGAATCTCAAGCAGACTCCTCGCTGAGCATGGAGCCCGATGCAGGGCTTCATCTCATGATCCATGAAATCATGACATGAGCCGAAACCAAGAGTCAGAGGCTTGACCAACTGATCCACGCAGGTGCCCCTACAGCTATGTTCTAAAACTATCACAATGATGTAGTTAAAAGTGTGGCCAGGGAATTTATACATGGCAAGGGGAAAATGCCAGTAACTGAGAAATACAGGGCAAGTAACCAGACTGAGGACCACTTAGGACCAAGGGCAGGGGGCTCTGCAGTGCCAGCAAGAGTCAGGGTGGCTGAGCCAATAACAAGAGATCACTTGACTATTAGAGAGTCAGGGGAAGACAGTGAGCTCCCCAGAGGCAGACACTGGCAGAGAACACCAGCAACGCTCCCAGAGGTGGTCACCATAAGCCGTACCTTAGCTATACCATCTGGCTCACAGCCCCTCAGCCACACCGCGTAAGGATAGATAGGAGTTGAGGGAGACCTGTCTATCTCTGCCCCAGGTGACATCTTGAGAAGGAGGCAAGGAAAGCAACAGGAGCCCAAGTTTGGACCCTACAGAATATTGCACCAACAGAGATTCCTTGAAATAGAAAGTGATTATAATAGCATGGAGTGTACATGGAACACCAACACACCAGCAGAGGAGACTTCCATATATGTTCTTTTCCCACTTAGCACTTGTTATGATTTTAATAATTCACATTCATGTTTAAGATTATTTACAAATATCTCTTTAGTGTATTGTTAACTTCACAGGGGCAGGTGTGGTGATTGTAAAACATGGCCACAGATTTTTAAACCCCTCCCATGGAGAGGTGGGATCTGTGTATTCTTCCCTGGAACCTAGGTGGGCTTGTGACTCACTTGTAATCTACAGACTGTGTGGAAGTGATCCCTGGGACTTGTGAGGGGAGGTCCTGACAAACCAGGCAGGCTCCAACCTGTACACTGGAATGCCTGAGTCTTGAGCCATGTGTAGGAAGTCCAGACCTCCTGAGGCCACCATGAGGAAGCCTGAGCCACAAGGAGAGGCCTTCTGTGGGCCTTCCTGTCAGTGGCCTTGTTCTTGGAGTCATCCCAGCCTGGGGACCACACTCAGGAGTGACTGCACCTCCAGAAGATTCCAGTCATTCACATCTTCCTGGCTGAAGCCTCAGATGTGGAGGGGCAGACACAGGCCATCTTCCCTTTGCTCTGTCCAAATTCCTGACACACAGAATCCCTGAGAAGAATCAGTGGGTCAACAAAGGATATTGTTTCACACCACTAAGTTGTGGGGTGATTGTTACACAGCAATAAATAACAGAACAGCAGGGATGGAGTCATTCTTTCTGGGGGTTCTCAATCCCACAAGATACCCTGGATGAGATGCCCAATGTGTAACTGGGAATTTGGACAAATCTGCTTTCATCCAACATTGAAAAACCTGAGCTGCTCTACCTAATGGGGATCCGTTATTGCTTAGATGCGGCCTTCAGTTTGAAAGTATTTGTCAAATAAAGTAAAACTGCCACAATACCACATTGTGGATAATTTCTTTTTTTTTTTTTATTTTTTAAACTTATTTATTTTTTTATTCTTATGTTAATCCCCATACATTACATCATTAGTTTTAGATGAAGTGTTCCATGATTCATTGTTTGTGCATAACACCCAGTGCTCCATGCAGAATGTGCCCTCCTCAATAATAATAGTTTTCTGAGTAAAGATCCTTTGTCTCTTTGGTAAGATTATTCTCACGCATCTTATGGTTTGGGGTGCAATTGTAAATGGGATTGACTCCTTAATTTCTCTTTCTTCTGTCTTGTTGTTGGTGTATAGGAATGCCACTGACTTCTGTGCATTGATTTTATATCCTGCCACTTGACTGAATTCCTGCATGAGTTCTAGCAGTTTTGGGGTGGAGTCTTTTGGGTTTTCCACATAAAGTATCATATCATGTGCAAAGAGTGAGAGTTTGACTTCTTCTTTGCCGATTTGGATGCCTTTGATTTCTTTTTGTTGTCTGATTGCTGTGGCTAGGACTTCCAATACTATGTTGAATAGCAGTGGTGATAGTGGACATCCCTGCCGCGTTCCTGACCTTAGGGGGAAAGCTCTCAGTTTCTCCCCATTGAGAATGATATTCGCTGTAGGTTTTTCATAGATGGCTTTTATGATATTGAGGTATGTACCCTTTATCCCTATACTCTGAAGAGTTTTGATCAAGAAAGGATGCTGTACTTTGTCAAAAGCTTTTTCTGCATCTATTGAGAGGATCATATGATTCTTGTTCTTTCTTTTGTTAATGTATTGTATCACATTGATTGATTTGCGGATGTTGAACCAACCTTGCAGCCCAGGGATAAATCCCACTTGGTCGTGGTGAATAATCCTTTTAATGGACTGTTGGATCCTACTGGCTAGTATTTTGGTGAGAATTTTTGCATCCATGTTCATCAGGGATATTAGTCTGTAATTCTCCTTTTTGATGGGGTCTTTGTCTGGTTTTGGGATCAAGGTAATGGTGGCCTCATAAAATGAGTTTGGAAGTTTTCCTCCCATTTCTATTTTTTGGAACAGTTTCAGAAGAATAGGTATTAATTCTTCTTTAAATGTTTGGTAGAATTCCCCTGGGAAGGCATCTGGCCCTGGGCTTTTGTTTTTTGGGAGATTTTTGATGACTGCTTCAATTTCCTTAATGGTTATAGGTCTGTTCAGGTTTTCTATTTCATCCTGGTTCAGTTTTGGTAGTTGAGACATCTCTAGGAATGCCTCCATTTCTTCCAGGTTATCTAATTTGCTGGCATAGAGTTGCTCATAATATGTTCTTATAATTGTTTGTATTTCTTTGGTGTTGGTTGTGATCTCTCCTCTTCCATTCATGATTTTGTTCATTTGGGTCATTTCTCTTCTTTTTTTGATAAGTCTGGCCAGGGGTTTATCAATCTTGTTCATTCTTTCAAGGAACCAGCTCCTAGTTTCGTTGATCTGTTCTACTGTTCTTTTAGTTTCTATTGCATTGATTTCTGCTCTGATCTTTATTATTTCTCTTCTCCTGCTGGGTTTAGGCTTTATTTGCTGTTCTTTCTCCAGCTCCTTTAGGTGTAGGGTTAGGTTGTGCACTTGAGACCTTTCTTGTTTCTTGAGAAAGGCTTGTATTGCTATATACTTTCCTCTTAGGACTGCCTTTGCTGCATCCCAAAGATTTTGAATAGTTGTGTTTTCATTTTCATTGGTTTCCATGTATTTTTTTAATTCTTCTTTAATTTCCTGGTTGACCCATTCATTCTTCAGTAGGATGCTCTTTAGCCTCCATGTATTTGAGTTCTTTCCGACTTTCCTCTTGTGATTGAGTTCTAGGTTCAAAGCATTGTGGTCTGAAAATAGGCAGGGAATGATCCCAATCTTTTGGTACCAGTTGAGACCTGATTTATGACCTAGGATGTGATTGATTCTGGAGAATGTTCCATGGGCACTAGAGAAGAATGTGTATTCCGTTGCTTTGGGGTGGAATGTTCTGAATATGTCTGTGAAGTCCATTTGGTCCAGTGTGTCATTTAAAGTCTTTATTTCCTTGTTGATCTTTTGCTTAGATGATCTGTCCATTTCAGTGAGGGGGGTGTTAAAGTCCCCCACTATTATTGTATTGTTGTCAATGTGTTTCTTTGCTTTTGTTATTAATTGCCTTATATAATTGGCTGCTCCCATGTTAGGGGCATAGGTATTTACAATTGTTAGATCTTCTTGTTGGATAGATCCTTTAAGTAGGATATAATGTCCTTCCTCATCTCTTATTACAGTCTTTGGTTTAAAATCTAATTTGTCTGATAGAAGGATTGCCACCCCAGCTTTCTTTTGGTGTCCATTAGCATGGTAAATGGTTTTCCACCCCCTCACTTTCAATCTGGGGCTGTCTTTGGGTCTAAAATGAGTCTCTTGCAGACAGCATATCGATGGGTCTTGTTTTTTTATCCAGTCTGATAACATGTGTCTTTTGATTGGGGCATTTAGCCCATTTACATTCAGGGTAACTATTGAAAGATAGGAATTTAGTGCCATTGTATTGCCTGTAAGGTGACTGTTACTGTATATTGTCTGTGTTCCTTTCTGGTCTATGTTGCTTTTAGGCTCTCTCTTTGCTTAGAGGACCCCTTTCAAGATTTCCTGTAGGGCTGGTTTTGTGTTTGCAAATTCCTTTAGTTTTTGTTTGTCCTGGAAGCTTTTTATCTCTCCTTCAATTTTCAATGATGGCCTAGCTGGATATAGTATTCTTGGCTGCATATTTTTCTCATTTAGTGCTCTGAATATACCCTGCCAGTCCTTTCTGGCCTGCCAGGTCTCTGTGGATAGGCCTGTTGCCAATCTAATGTTTCTACCCTTTTAGGTTACATATCTCTTCTCCCAAGCTGCTCTCAGGATTTTCTCTTTGTCTATGAGACTCGTAAGTTTTACTATTAGATATCGGGGTGTTGACCTATTTTTATTGATTTTGAGAGGGTTTCTCTGTGCTTCCTGGATTTTGATGCCTGTTTCCTTCCCCAAATTAGGGAAGTTCTCTGCTATAATTTGCTCCATTATACCTTCTGCCCCCCTCTCTCTTTTTCTTCTTCTGGGATCCCAATTATTCTAATGTTATTTCGTCTTATGGTATCGCTTATCTCTTGAATTCTGCCCTCGTGATCCAGTAGTTGTTTATCTCTCTTTTTCTCAGCTTCTTTATTTTCCATCATTTCATCTTCTATATTACTGATTCTCTCTTCTGCCT